>NC_091287.1:548740120-548897620 GCF_032444005.1 Ranitomeya imitator
CTGTGTGAACAGGGTTCAGAGAGGAAAAATCCATGTGTGCATACAGGGTAGAACAGCTTTTGTGCAGATAGCCCAAGAGGAGTGGTGGAACTCCCCAGTCTTGTAGACACAAGAGAACAATCATGGAAACAGGAACACATGGGCTACTTGCACAGTGAACAAGTCTGTAAGAACATGTTCACACACCACCAAGAAACCTGAAGACACAAAGGAGAATGGTAAAACCAAAAACACTCAGTTTGAAAAAATGTTTGCAGACTTGTTCACTGTGCAAGTAGCCCATGTGTTCCTGTTTCCATGATTGTTCTCTTGTGTCTACAAGACTGGGGAGTTCCACCACTCCTCTTGGGCTAGCTGCACAAAAGCTGTTCTACCCTGTATGCACACATGGATTTTTCCTCTCTGAACCCTGTTCACACAGGTAATATACAGATGATCAGGTTTTTAAATACATCAGATAGGGATTGCATACATTAGTTAGGACTGCTCTGATATGGGTATACCGTGAAGATTGGTAGAGCAGCTTAGTATACATTTTTTGCAAAAAACGTATCAACCAAATACCCTGTTATTTACATCTTTTACTAGCACTTGCGGATTACTGCAACATTTTTTCAAACTGAGTGTTTTTGGTTTTACTATTCTCTTTTGTGTCTTCAGGTTTCTTGGTGGTGTGTGAACATGATCATACAGACTTGTTCACTGTGCAAGTAGCCCATGTGTTCCTGTTTCCATAATTGTTCTCTTGTGTCTACAAGACTGGGGAGTTCCACCACTCCTCTTGGGCTATCTGCACAAAAGCTGTTCTACCCTGTATGCACACATGGATTTTTCCTCTCTGAACCCTGTTCACACAGGTAATATACAGATGATCAGGTTTTTAAATACATCAGATAGGGATTGCATACATTAGTTAGGACTGCTCTGATAAGGGTATACCGTGAAGATTGGTAGAGCAGCTTAGTATACATTTTTTGCAAAAAACGTATCAACCAAATACCCTGTTATTTACATCTTTTACTAGCACTTGCGGATTACTGCAAACATTTTTTCAAACTGAGTGTTTTTGGTTTTACCATTCTCCTTTGTGTCTTCGTGTACAGTATTTTGTATACAAGATTCCTACTGCGAGCTAGGCATAAAAAATAGTTTTCTATTTTAATCATTGTTCCCGCCTGTGTGGGAGTAGTTATATCGCCCTTGCTGCAGCGTGCCCAATAGCCAGTACATAGCAGGCAGCCTTTCTGGTGACTAATTAACCTAGGTTCAGTACCTAGTCTGACCTGAGGGTAAGAGGGGTGCCAGAGAGCTGTAAGTTCCAAACCGGAACTGGAAAGTGGGATATAGATAAATCCCCTTCAGAAGGAACCAGGGGCAACCAAACAATCCCGGTTCGTGACAATTTGGTGTGAGTGGTGGGGATGATAAAGGTATCTTCCCCGTGATCTTTGACATATTGTTGGCAGTACAGTTGGGATTCGTGACAACCACAAAAGCATTAAGTGTCTGAGGCGACACAACCAAAGAGGCACATAGTGACAAGGCACCATCGAGGAACGAGGCATTCAGAGTGATGCTTGAAGAGTCACCAAAATGGATAAGTGAGACCCAGCAAATAGTCAGTATGGACTCCTGAAGCGCCTCGTGGCTGGCCCTCACTCACCATTTTTCTTGCCTTTTGATCTACTGCATGCCGACCCTCACTCTCCCCTTTCTTGCCTTTTGAGCCACTGCATACCAGCCCTCACTCACCCTTTTCTTGCCTGTTGATCCACTGTATGCTGACACTCACCTTTTTGCCTTCTGACCCACTGCCTGATGGCCCTCACTCACCCTTTTTCTTGCCTTTTGACCCACTTCATGCTGGCCGTCTCTCACTCTTTTTCTTGCCTTTTGACCCACTGCATGCTCTTCTTCACGCACCCTTTTGCTTGCATTCTGACACACTGCCTGTGGGCCCTCACTCACCCTTTTTCTTGCCCTTTGACCCACTGCATGCCGCCACTCTCTCACCCTTTTTCTTGCCTTTTGACCCACTGAAGGCTGGCCCTCACTCACCCTTTTGGGTGCCTCTTCACTCAGGAGGGACCAAAAAAATTCAGGAGGGACAGCATATGGTGGATCAGGAGATACTACCAAAAGTAAGTGTAAATGAACCTGTTCAAATTATTAAGAGACAACAAAGGCCAGGACTATGGAGTAGTGGGTCAGGGGGTCACTTGGTAGGAAGGAGGGTTGGGTTAGGGTTAAGGTTACCACTTAGATGGTGGCTGGAACATATCATAGACACCCTCTAATGAAGGGTGGACAGAAGGCACACTATGTGAGGAAGGTGAGGAGTTAGTAGCTACAGTGCTAGAGACAGCTGTGTGAACAGACCTTGGTAATATATCTGATTAGGGAAGGCCTTCTCTGGTGGTGCTCATCTTGTTTCTGATGCTATTAGCCTGTAAACTGGTGGAAAGAACAATTCTTTTCTGTCTCCCCTTTAACTGCTTACCAATGACCAAGTAGTTTTTGCATTTTCATTTTTTTCCCCTTCTTTCAAGAATCGTAACTTTTTCTCACTGACAAGATTGGATTATTGCGTTAATCTGTTTTCCCCTAGTCCAGCAGCAGCACAATATGGGGTTACCATGTCCCTACGTGCTAACGGGACAAAGAGGAATATTTTATAAATTTTAGTAGTCCCACCCTCTCATCTCCCCAAGGATAACGGGGGAAGCATCCCAGAAGCCATCAGTTTAATAGCGTGACATTAATAACACACAACTTACAGGGTGGGAGCCTTGTGCTGCTGTTGGACTATGGGAAAACAGACTACCGTATTTACCGTATTTTTTGCTTTGTAAGAAGCTCCGGATTATAAGACACACCCAAATTTTGAGAAGAAAAATAGGAAAAAAAACGTTTTTTTAATAAATTAGTAACATAGTAACATAGTAACATAGTTAGTAAGGCCGAAAAAAGACATTTGTCCATCCAGTTCAGCCTATATTCCATCATAATAAATACCCAGATCTACGTCCTTCTACAGAACCTAATAATTGTATGATACAATATTGTTCTGCTCCAGGAAGACATCCAGGCCTCTCTTGAACCCCTCGACTGAGTTCGCCATCACCACCTCCTCAGGCAAGCAATTCCAGATTCTCACTGCCCTAACAGTAAAGAATCCTCTTCTATGTTGGTGGAAAAACCTTCTCTCCTCCAGACGCATTGGTGGGGCTTCTTATAATCCATGCGTCTTATTGCTTACCAGGGGTTGTGGCTGCGGTGGATCAGGATCCCAGGGTCGTCGCTGGAGGGAGGAGTGGATCATTGCTGCAGGCTGAGATGAGGGAGTCTGCAGGGGGGCTCCTGTGCTTCAGGGGGGCTTCTGTGCTGCGGGGGTGTCTCCGGTGCTGCAGGAGTGTCTCTGATGCTGCAGGGGTGTCTCCAGTGCTGCGGGGGTGTCTCTGGTGCTGCGGGGGTGTCTCTGGTGCTGTGGGGTGTCTCTGGTGCTGCGGGGGGGCTCCTGTGCTGCAGGGGGACTCCTGTGCTGCAGGGGGGCTCCTGTGCTGCGGGGGTGTCTCCGGTGCTGCAGGGGTGTCTCTGATGCTGCGGGGGTGTCTCCAGTGCTGCGGGGGTGTCTCTGGTGCTGCGGGGGGGCTCCTGTGCTGCAGGAGGGCTCCTGTGCTGTGGGGGTGTCTCCAGTAATGCGGGGGTGTCTCCGGTGCTGCGGGGGGGCTCTGCTGACATTTTGTGAAAGGCCAGAGCCCCCGGCAGTTCGTCCATGCTTTCCTGTGCGGTGGACTTCGGGAAAATGGCTGCCGGGAGGCAGCGCATGCACAAATGGAGATCTTGGGACCAAGATCTCGAGAGATGAGATCTCAGCGCTGAAATCTCATCTCCCAAGATTCCAGCGGCCATTTTCCCGGAGTCCATCACACAGGAAAGCATGGACGAACTGCCAGGGGGCTCTGGCCTTTCACAAAATGTCGCCAGAGCCCCCCGCAGCACTGGAGCCTCCAGCATCACCCTGGGCAGCAGCGGACAACTGCGGCAGCGGTGGCGGGCGGCGGACAACCACGGTGGCGGGCAGCAGCGGTGGCGGACAACCGTGGTGGCGGACAACCGTGGTGGCGGACAACTGTGGCGGCGGACACCCCTCATTCCAGCCTGTAACGGTAACGGTATATCCGCTTTGTAAGACGCACCCCCATTTCCCCCCCAAATTTGGGGGAAATAAAGTGCGTCTTACAAAGCAAAAAATACGGTAACTCAATAATGCAATCTTTCCCTACATCCACAGCAGCACAATATGGGATCTAGCACACATTATTTGGGAGGGATTGAAACGGAGTCTAAAATAAATCTGTCATAGGTGGTAGATGGAGCAGAGGAAGATTCTAACCTATAGTATTTAAAGGTCATCGGTGTTGACCATGTAGCTGAGCGACATATGTGGTCAATAGATACAGACTTCCTCTCAGCCTGGTTAATAGATACTGCCCTAATTGAATAGGCAGAGGTGAACTAGAGAGATGGAACGTTGGCATTTTTATAGTACAGCCTGATGCAATCACAAATCCATCTAAAAAGGGAAGGTATTAAGGCCTTCTTCCCCTTGGACTTTCCTGAATAAAGTACCAGGAAGTTTTCAGCCTTTCTGAATGCCCGAGATCTTTCGATCTTTTTTTTACACATATTACGATGTCGAGAGTAGAGAGATCTGCTTCCTGGGATGATGTTGCTTCAGGAACATAAGCTGGAATGCAGATCATTTGGATCAGATTCTCTGATGATGAAATTTTTGGTCTGAAGGAAGGAAGAAGTCTCAAATTAACCCTATCCTGTGTGAATACATTGTAGGTTTCCTGGAGGACATAGCCTGTAGCTCACTCATTCTTTTCGCCGAGGTGTCTGCTAGCAAGAGAACAGTCTTGAGAGTCAGGAATTTCAATTCTACTGAGATCAGTGGTTCAAATGGTGGCTTAGTTAACTGTTTGAGCACCAAGCCAAGGTCCCACTAGAGGTGGTAGGCAGCTCTGATGGGTGAAGTTCCTTCTGCACAGCTCTAATAAACCTGCCTGATTTTTCCGCTGGAAAGTAGGTTTTCTTAAACAATTCCTCCTCAGAATCCGATGATGAAGATCAGATCTCATCAATGACCATAAGGTCTTCAGACTGGGAGTCACTTCCTTGCGGAGAGGGAGAACGTCTGGAATGTTTGTGAGCCTTAGTAGGTAAGGTATTAGATCTTGTGGAGCCACCTATTAGGTCTTTTACCTATATGACTAAGTCTCTAATCGTGGGTTTCTCCATAATGGGAATGCAGATATTGTACATGGTCTTAGACCAACCATCTGGAAGAGGTAGACCGCAGGAAGCACACTCCAGGTGATGTCTTTTGGAGGTCGCTTTCCCGCCACCAGAGGCACAGTCGGCAGAATCCTGAGATGAGCCAGCAAGCCATAAGACAAGCATGCAGACTGAAAAAAAAAAACACTTAAAAAGGACAAAAAAGGAAGGGGAGGAACGCCTCCCACCCCCTGTGATGAAGTCTGCCAATTACAGCAGTAAACCACCAACAATATGGAGGGGCCCATATGGCGGAGAAAGGAAGACACTGTTGATCCCACCAAGAAAATGGTGGATGGAAAGTGCTGACAGGAAGTAGCTACTTCACCCGGAAGGGCACTCTCAGCAATGGCATCGGCGTGGCATGGAGCAGGCACCAGGATCAGACAAAAAACCTGGATAAGCAGGCAAGGGGGTAGAGAGGGAAAACAAAAGATATCCATCTAGCACGGGGGACAAAGTAAAAACTGATGGCTTCTGGGATGCTTCCCCTTTATCCTGGGGGAGATGAGGGGGGTGGGACTACTAAAAATCATTAAATATTCCGCTTTGCCCCATTAGCGCGCAGGGGCAAGTAACCCCATAGTGTGCTGCTGTGGACGTAGGGGAAAGCCATGTGAGTGCTTGTTGTTTGAGAGGCTAGTTTTACTTTTGAAAGATGCCATCCATTTTATCCTACTGGAAAATAGTAGAAAAAATTCCAAGTAAAGTGAGATCGCAAAAAAAATAGCAATTCTACAATTGTTTTCTGGGTTTTGTTTTTTTCTATGTTCATTCTGCAGTAAACATGACCTAGAGACATGATTTTCTTGATCAGTACAATTATGACAATATAAAACTTGCTCATTATTTTTTTTTTATTTAAGTGGTGAAGAAAAATTCAGAAATTTGTAAAAATGTAAATTTAATGGGAATCAATCACCAGGATTTTGCTATGTTACCTGAGAGCAGTATTTTGTAAATATCTTGTTGCCCCCACAGCCTGCAGTCCGGTCCTCTGCGCCTCTTTTTTGCCATTTCCACTGTTGATCCTATCTTCTTCAGCCTGCTTCACTCTGTCTAGACCTTTGACTTCACTGCGCACTGCACCATCATGTTACGAAATAGAACAAAGTCTAGCTCACAATAGTTGACATCCTGAGGAACTCGAAGCATGGAACCTCTGTGTCAGGGCATGTAGTCAATCATGATTATGAGTGCTAGGTCACCAGAAACGCGTTGATATCGCATTTTATTCACTGTCTACGCTGATGTTTTATCCTCTATTAAGCACATTTTCTTCATGACCATCTCTACCCTCACCTACTGTATCCTCACCCATCCCTTGTAGATTGTGAGCCCTCGCGGGCAGGGTTCTCATTCCTCCTGTACCAGTTATGACTTGTATTGTTTAAGATTATTGTACTTGTTTTAATGTATACCCCTTCTCACATGTAAAGCGCCATGGAATAAATGGCGCTATAACAATAAATAATAATAATAATAATAATTTTCTAGTGAATAAAGAAAAGGTTTTTTCACTACCTCGTTGAGCTGGATTCTCCATTTCTACCATCATGTCACGCAATCTGACGTACGCTGAGACCTAGTCAGTGTGTTGGTGACACATGTAGTCACATAATAACATGCGTTGGGGAGGAATGTAGTGATTTATTTTTTTACATCTTTTGCCGGTCCTCTGCAGTTCAGAAAAATGGAAACCAGTTATCCACCATTTTGCTGGATTCGCGAAGAGCAGTTTGCAAAATAATTGGATTCTGGTGAATCCAAATTTTTGTAAAATTTTATGAAAAATTAATTCCACTTCAAACAATTTTTGCATTTCTAATCGGCATTTTCCAATCACTCATGTAGCGATTAATAGGAAGCCGAGTCTGATCCAAAACTTTCCTCTGGTATTCCAGTATGCTTTTTTGACAGAGTAGAGAACAAGAGAAGATACACGTTATGCATCAGAAATAGTCAGAGTTTTGCCCAGTTTACCATTATAATCCTGGTCAGATTTACTCTCGTGCCTGTATGTTGAAAGTGATGAAAAAAAGGGTTTTCAATCCAGCAAAGTTAAGTAAAAGCAAAAATTCTGTATTGTAATTAAAATAGTAGTATGGGCATAAAAATATCTGATGCGTTTTGAGTCTGGATAAATGTTAATCGTAGATATTGTATTATTATATGATATCTACGGTTAAGAGTCATCCAGCCTCGAAACGCGTCAAATATTTTTATGCCCATGCTAATATTTTAATGAAGTCACAATATAGAATTTTTTGGCTTTATTTCACTTTGCTGGATTGAAAACCCTATTTTCATCACTATCAACACACTGAAGATGTATTTTCTAGCGCAATCTTTTCCTGAAACTTAAAAAACTTTGCCCAAGTTAAAAAGATGCTGTGTCCACATAATGGACCTAATGTTGAGTAAAGGTATTTAGTATACAGGAGCCCATGCAGGTTAGTATTAGGTGCGCTCTTGCTCATTGATTTAGAACTTTATGGACATTTGGAGATATCCAAAATGAATTAACCCTTTATTCGAGTCATAGTTAGGCATTGATTTTCCTAGGAAAATAATTACTTTTGGTTTGTCCACGTGGGGTTGTCCACCTGGGGGACAATTTTTATTTTTTTTTAAATGCATGCATTTTTGGCTAAAATTCATTTTTAGATTTGGGCTATATTAAAAATTTTATACAATTTGCCTTCTACTGTATATCCTCGACATTGCACTGTCTATTGCCAGCTCATTGGACTCATTCTGACTGTCCAATAGGAAAGTTTCTAACACTTTCATCTGACTTTATTTAGCTTTTCTCTGTTGATTTATGACCACAAATCTCTTCGTGATAAATGTGAAAGAAAATAAGGAACCTGTAAAAGCAAAAAAAAACAGTGGAACCAAATTTCAGAAATGAGTTATAGCCCCAAATATAAAAAAAGTCTCCAGAGGAGGAGAAACACTACCTATATACCTGGTCAAGACAATGGCCTTACTGACCCTATTAACACCCAACACATAGTATACGTGCCCAGCCAATGGTATATACTTTATAATCCTGTCTTAAAGTCTTTTTGTTTTTTATTTTGTTATTTTTTTTCTGTTATTTTTCATATATAGTGATGTAGTGGTAAGTGTGACCAATAGTGTTGAGCGATACCGTCCGATATTTGAAAGTATCGGTATCGGATGGTATCGGCCGATATCTGAAAAATATCGGATATCGCCGATACCGATATCCGATACCAATACAAGTCAATGGGACACAAATATCGGAAGGTATCCATAATGGTTCCCAGGGTCTGAAGGAAAGGAAACTCTCCTTCAGGCCCTGGGATCCATATTAATGTGTAAAATAAAGAATAAAAATAAAAAATATTGATATACTTACCCTCGGACGGGCCCTGGTTGTCACCGCTGCAATCGCCATGCTTTTCTTCCTAAGAATGAGCGCTTTAATGACCTTCGATGACGTCGCAGCTTGTGATTGGTCACTGAGCAGTCATGTGACTGCTCACGCGACAAATCACAAGCCGCGACGTCATCGAAGGTCCTTAACGCGCTCATTCTTAGGAATGAGCGCGTTAAGTACTTTCGATGACGTCGCAGCTTGTGATTGGTCGTGTGAGCGGTCACATGACCGCTCAGCGACCAATCACAAGCCGCGATGTCATCGAAGGTACTTAACAAGCTCATTCATAGGAAGGAAAACATGGCGATTGCAGCGGTGACAACCAGGGCGCGTCTGAGGGTAAGTATATCAATATTTTTTATTTTTATGCTTTATTTTACACATTAATCTAAATCCCGATACCGATTCCCGATATCACAAAAATATCGGAACTCGGTATCGGAATTCCGATACCGCAAATATCGGCCGATACCCGATACTTGCGGTATTGGAATGCTCAACACTAGTGACCAATCAGAATAACACTTTTTTTTATCAATATATTATATCCTTTAAAGTTGGTCAGAGCCAAGACACCAGTAAAATCCAACCTAAAAATGAAGATTTTTTTTTACTTTTTGAGAAATCAGGAGAGGACAATTTCAGAAAGATAGAGATATGAACAGTTTATTGCAACCCATAAATATTTATCATTTCTTATGAGGTACAAAGCTTTGTAACTGAGTGCATCAAATCCTATGGGTTGTGGGCTGGCCAAGTACATATAGCCAGTCGACATGTCTGCAAAAAGACTTTTAGAACCAGCTTTTCAAAAGCAAACTGACGGCATCTATTATAGACACTGATCAACCCCAGTGGAATCTGCTTTTGCAAGCCTGGAAAAAAACCTTGCAGTTCCGAGTCTCTTTAAAAACCCAGCAATGTGGCTTATATCAGAGATTTCTGCCCATTCCCTCCCACTTTGCCAATATGGCATCTAAAGGGATATGCAACATTTGCCAGTCTTCGAGAAGGTCAAAACAGCGCATACTGCCCCTTGAACACTTCCTGAGACCGACAAAGGCTTGTAACCAATATATACAAATCAAAAAGCAATAAAGGACAATCTTTTTTTTTTCAATTATACATACAACGAGGAAGTCCCTGTCTCTATTTTATTGACTTAAAAAAAAAATTGTACATCCACCTTTTATCAAGCATTCCCTAAAAATATAATTCTATTCATGCAGATACTTGCTGCGCCAAAAATATTATTTATATATTAATATATTTGTATCTTAATAAAATTATGGAAAAAAAAGTACAGTTCATGACTCAGTTCAACCTATAGCTTTCCGAGCACCATACATTTTTTAAACTGGGTGACAAAAATAATGGATAATTCAAGTCGAAAGAAAATGAAATTAAAAATTGAAAACAAAAGAAAAAATTCCGGTTTCTTATAAATGATATGCTCACTTTTTTTTAAAACGCATACCAGTTTCACAAAGTGCATGCTTGTGGAAAAATTGTTTTGGAACTGGCAAGCTAGAAAGAACTATTATATTTTTCTTTTTTTAAACTATTTTTTAAACAATCTATCTAGTATTTGAAAATTTATCAAGCTATACCCGGCATACAGACTGCCTAATGCACATGCTTCATCTGGCAATAAAAAATAGCAATAAGAAAAATAGTTTTGTGTTTTGTTTTTCTGGGGAGTTTTTTTTTCACACCAGGGAGTAACCTCTAGATTAATCAAGTTTTTTTTTCAAGTAAATAATACCTGCTAAATATATATTTTATAGTTGAGGGATTGCCCAGACTTAAATTTTTACCCGTCACCTGCTTCTGTTTCCTTAAAATTTTTGTAAAATAAAAATAAAACAAAGTTCTTATAGTTCATAAACATGAGTGGCACACAAATGCCCCTCTGTGTGTGTAACTTTGGAATAGATACTTCGAAATATTTTTTTTTTGTATTACGAAATCCTCTAAAATCCATTTAGACGTAATGTAAGGCATACTTTGCTGGAGTAGAAGGTTCTCATGCTTCATGCTCAAGAATGAGTCTCAGAGAAGGCAGGCTAGTTAATTTCTCATGTTTCTTTTGCCACCCTCTCTGTCTCAATTCACAAAAAATAAAAAATAAAGGGCAGAGAGAGAGAGAGAGAGAAAAAGGTGACCCTTGGCAAAAGAACGATGGTGGTCTCAGATTGACTTCCGTCTTTTCATTAGTCTGTGGTTTTCCGTAAAGCTGTGCAACCCAGGAGAAATAGAACTAACGGGAGATGGGAAAAGACTGTTTTTTAATGTGCTTGGTGATATTTCTTCAATCTTGTAAGATATAGAATGAAAGTACTGTGGGTTCAGCTTGGTGCCGAACGAATTTTGTTGAGACACCATCCTGCTGGTGTACTCATGGGACCTGTAGCACATGCAAGAACAAACTGACTGAAGGTCTGTAACTTCGGCCTTATACCGTGGCCGACCATGTTGTGAGTCTTCTTGGATGTGGATGATCATGCTGCTCCGATTTCCAGCGAGAGATGCCCGTTCCTCTGCATCTCTCCTTTCATCTTCACTGTTCATGGTTAAAAACCTGAGAACGACTAAGTTTAGAAATGCCCCAATGACCGTCAAACCCACTAGAATGTACATAAAGCTAAAAGCCACGTAGACTGGCTTCTTTTGGAGGGCCCTGTTTTTCTGAAGAGCCACATAGTCTCCAAATCCTATTGTAGTTAAAGTTATAAAGCAATAATAATATGCCTGGAAAAAGCTCCAATCTTCGTAATGGGAAAAGGCTGCAGCTCCGATGCATAATGTCCCCATGCAGGAGAAGAAGCCCACGGTAACCATGTTCTCCATTGAAACATCTGTGCTTCTCATCCCGCAGCATTTCTTGATTCTTTTGAGGAGGTACTTCACAAAGGTGTTCATTCGCTCACCAAGGCTTTGAAACATAACCAGGGTAAGAGGAATTCCTAGCACAGCGTAGAACATGCAGAACGCTTTGCCAGCATCCGTGCCAGGAGCAGCATGTCCATAACCTAGAAGGAAGAAAAAATCAAGAAATACTTTAGAAGTTGGTTACAATCTCCAGTTCACAAAAAAATCACTAACATTGTAATGTAATCTACTAAGGATTTTTTTTTGTCAAATGTGAATTATCTACAACTGGTGAATTATTGAAATACTTCAACTAGAAGCATCATTGACCACACTGTAGAACATGATATTTTATGTTATTATGAAAAGACCAAGTTTATTGAACTGGATCTTATGTAATGAAGAAGGCGAAAGATAACATCAAAGATAACATTAAAATTGACATCATGAAACACAGGTGAAACTATTAATAGGGTCAACAAATGCTTCTTTCCAGAAGTGGTCTTCAGAAAGCCATAGTATGATTAAAGGGAACCGGTCACCTGAATTTGGCGGGACAGGTTTGTGGTCATATGGGCGGGGTTTTCGGGTGTTTGATTCACCTTTTCCTTACCCGCTGGCTACATGCTGGCCGCAATATTGGGTTGAAGTTCATGCTGTGTCCTCCGAAGTACACGCCTGCGCAAAGCAAGATTGTATGTACAAAAATATAACTACTATAATACTGCCCCGATGTACAAAAATATAACTACTATAATACTGCCCCTATATACAAGAATATAACTACTATAGTACTGCTCCTATGTACAAGAATATAACTACTATAATACTGCTCCTATGTACAAGAATATAACTACTATAATACTGACCCTATGTACAAGAATATAACTACTATAATACTGCTCCTATGTACAAGAATATAACTACTATAATACTGCCCCTATGTACAAGAATATAACTACTATAATACTGTCCCCTATATACAAGAATATAACTACTATAATACTGCCCCTATGTACAAGAAGATAACTACTATAATACTGCCCCTATGTACAGGAATATAACTACTATAATACTGCTCCTATGTACAAGAATATAACTACTATAATACTGCTCCTATGTACAAGAATATAACTACTATAATACTGCCCCTATATACAATAATATAACTACTATAATACTGCTCCTATATACAAGAATATAACTACTATAATACTGTCCTATGTACAAGAATATAACTGCTATAGTGCTGCCCCTATATTCCACTATAACTGTGTACAGAATATCATTACTCCTAATTCGGCTGATGTGATTAGGTTTGTGTCTCTGGCAGGAGGAGTTTCTCATTGCTCTACCATCGCACTTTCATCCATCTTTCCACTTTCTACTGTCATACATTGCACCTTTTCTTCCACCTCTCCTGACTTCTGTCTCTACCTCATGGGAATAATAGGCTGTAAATATCAGATAATAGAATTAGCGGTGTAATGAATATAGGCAGGTGGTGTAACCTGTTCCCCGGCTCGGCTGCATTTCAGCTCTGATGAAGACATTTTCACATTCGGGCTGAATTGACCTGGGAGGGGGGATTTCTGGCGTGACAGCTGTGACACACAATGCTGCTCCATGGATCCTGACATAATTTATTGAGCTGTCTACATCTTTTTTCCGGGATCTTGGTACAGAATGTACAGCACGATACTCCATAACTATGTAGATTTCCAGTGTCTTTGACTTATGTAGATAGATCAGGCTTTCATTACTGTTCGGATTATTGGAATCTCTCAATGGCTTAAGTATTAACATACAAACTCCTTGAAGATGTTTTCCCTGGTGGGATTTGAACCCAGGACCCCTTTACTTGGAAAGCTACAGTGCTAACCACTGAGCCACTTTGGAACAAAATAATAACCCACTCACAAGTAGTAGACCATAAGACATTCAAAGAAAACATTGTGATCCATCTTGTCCAAATTGAAGTTTTCAGTGATCCTTGGCTTGGACACAAACCACTCCTGCTTTGCGGAGAAACATAAGCTTCCTACATGATTTGAGCCATGTCTTCGTTCGAAACGCATAGGAAAGTTCATCATTTTTTTCAGTGCTGGCAATTGTTTTATCTGAATCTGCAATAAAGTCTTTTGCACATTTTCTATCCAAACAATGTCTGGATTCTCTCTATTTTCCTTGTTACAAGATCTTCACCCTCTAGTTTACCATAGACACCAAATATTATATGATCACATGAACGTCTACAAACTTTTACTTTTCAGACTGCCTATGTAACAATTGTCAAAAGTGTAATATAGTTTCATTACTCTAAAGTTATAGGTACAAAGGTTCTCCCTTCTGTGCAACTTACTGGCCACTGCCTGTTGTCGAGACTGATCCATCTATACTTACAAACAAGCAAGACGGATTACAGCCTGGAGACGGGATCTCATGGTCTTCACAGCCTCAGCACAGCACAGCAGACAGTAGGAAAGTTGCAGGAATTGTCACTTCTGGATCTGTTTTATCAATCATTCACTTCTTATGTTCAGTTTCCTCCTTGTTTTTCCATAGTAGATAACTGTACAGTTCTAACCCCACAAAGTCTCCTGTTTCCCTCCCCGTCTTTATTCACCTTACCTCCTGTCATGATCCAGGCCGGGGTTTGCTTTCTGCTCCCCGACCTGCTCAGGTGGGGGTTAACCTTCTCTGCTTGACTTCAGACCTGCCCATCGTCTTCCTTTCCTGTTTTGGATTGTTACGTCTGGCTCTGATCTTTGGCATGTTTCTGGCTGTGTTTTTGTCTTGTCCTTTTGTTACCGTGCTCCCGACCGGCTTTTTGACCTCTGGCTTGCTTCAGACCTTGCTCTTGAGTTCTCTGGCACTGCGTTCCTGACTGTTGCTTATTTGGCTTGTAAGTCCTCTCTACTGCCCCCTAGCAGATTTTGCCCAGCTCTTCGCTTGAGGTGAGCTCCTGTTACCTCCCCTCCTCGCCCCCTGGTGGTTGTCCCTATATTGCACGACACTTCATAGTGTTTTGTGCAAGGGGAAAGCTGAAATAAAAAGTGTTTTATGCAAGGAGACAAAAGAATAACTCAGAGGAACAAAAATTGGAAGGGTAGAAAATGTATAATTTGCTGTACTGTCCCCACAAATTGAGTATCCATGAAATGCATCGATGCAGGGGGCGGCATCAGTGAATTTACCCATCTCCCTACACGTGGCTTTCCTCCACTATAATACAACTTAATGCTTCTGGTTTCCCATGCAAAATTTGTAACAGGACCCTCACAGCCACTCTACACATTTGTTTATTACCTTGAAAAATTCTCCCGTTCGAAATGCGTCGGTGTAATAATAAAAAGCTTCATTTTATACCATCGAGGATTCTTCATTTTTACAAGCTCAGTACTATAATCTCTCAACTAAAGTGAATTGTTATCTAATTTCTCCTCCATCCACGGGGCCGCAGCCACAGATTCCAAGCCAACCCTTTCCCCCAAATTACCACTATCATTACTCTCAGCCTCTCTCATTCTGCGCTTCTGTCCCAACCAGACTTCAACTACACAGATCTGCCTACCCTAACTTTTGCTCAAATTTTGTCATGGACTCCAATTTTGTAGAAGAAAAATCAATATAAGGCTTCTTTTACACTAACCGTGGATTTGCGTCCCCAATAGATTTCTATGGGGCCGCAAAAACGGGCTGTAATAATTTCACGGTGCGCCTTATGGCCGTGAGGGCCGTATGCACAGCCGTGAAAAAAAGATCGAGCCTGCTCAATCTTTTTCACGGCTTATTGACACGGCCCCCATTGAAAATCAATGGGGCCTCCAAAACAACGGAAGCTTGTTTTTGCGGCGCACCGTGATTTCGAGTTTGGCAGAACACCGTTTTGTTTTTCCACTACTATTTCCATAGTATTGGAAACCTGAAAAACGGCGATCCGCAAGTTTTTTGCGGGTCGTTATTGCGGCAGACCGTGAAAATTGCGGCGATAGGGCCCGCAAAAAAAGGCCTGCAAACACGGTATGTGTAAAGGAAGCCTAATATTGGAACTCAAGTAAAAATCTTTAGTAGACTTCAATGCGGCATTTTTCCAGTTCGCCCATGTCGTGCCACGTATCTCGGGATATGTTATGCCGCTGTCTACATGGGCAGTCCAGTTACACACCGATATTGGCGTACCGCACCCCGCACGCGCCTTTAACGCTACAAGCCGAAGATTGTGTTTATTTATTGTAAATTCCATAAAATCCTGTATACTGGTCTTAAGGGAATCACGGCCCGGTAATTTTAGGTTGAAGATTTAATATTTCATATTAGTGATTATCTGTGGTGTATAATGACAGCTGAACTCTGCGGCGCACCATGGAGGTAATCACCGGAGCACTGCTCCGCAATCCCGCGCCGGTACCTTGTAGCAGCGGTTGTTGCACATGATACACTGACTGCGAGCACAAGACAATGATTATGATTATAGGGAAGCCGAAGATAAATCGCACATTGAAGTAGTACGGATATTCCAGCCGTGTCGAGCTGCGGTGTGTAGGCAGGAGTCAGCGCACACCGAATGTACGGCTACAAAGAAAATCATTGTATCACTGGATGATGGCGCCACCCTTGTGGTTTCCTTCATTTATTCTGTTACTTACAAAATATAAATGTATTATACCCTGCTCGCCTTTACAATTCTAAATGATGTATGTGCTTATATATGCTCCAGAGCTGCATTCATAATACTGCTGGCCATCACTGGAGCTAGTACGTACCGTCTGTTGAGTATGTATGATTGTCTTTACTATCTAAATTCATAAAAGTTTTAAACACTTTCTAAATGATGCGCATTATATTGCTTAACTTGCGCTAATCCTAAATACTCAGGAGCTGCATTCATAATTCTGCAGATCGTGACTGAAGTCAACGTGTACTGAAGATATGCATGCCTGCCTTTATAATATATCAAATTGCTTAACTTGTATTAATGGTAAGTTGGAGCCCGGGTCTTGGTGACTCCTAAATACTCCAGAGCTGCAATCACACATAGACATTTATAGCATTAACAACTCCAGACAAAGGATCAGGAAATCATGCTAAGCTAATCAAGCTAAGTATGTCAAACTACAAATGTTGGGATATGTTGAGCCCAGAGGAAATACCATGATGAACACATTTCTATAAGGAGAGGCCCGTACTATAAATCATGCTTTATAATTCCGGGCTGTGAGGAGTTTACATAAGAACCCAGGAGACCTGTCCCAAGCCTGGTGGAAAGAGCACAGCTAAGGTGAAGTGGACCCCGGACCATTGAAGACGGTGCCCCCTCGTATGATCCACATCACATAGGAAAGACCCATAAGGCACCGTGTGAGCCAGAATGGAAATCCACTCAATAAGGCTACGTTCACATTAGCGTTGCGCGCCGGTGCGTCGGCGACGCAACGGCGACGCAACGCGCGACGCACCAAAAACGCGCGCAAAAACGCTGCGTTTTGCGACGCGTGCGTCGTTTTTTGACGAAAATCGGACGCACGAAAAATGCAACTTGTTGCATTTTCGTGCGTCCGACGCTAGCGTCGAAAACGACGCACATGTCGAAAAACGCTAACAAAAAAACGCACGCGTCCCCTATGCTAAACATAGGGGCGCGTCGCCGCTGCGTCGCCGACGCAACAGCGACGCACATTAGCGTAATGCTAATGTGAACGTAGCCTAAGTCCAACAAATAAAACCACTGTTGGATTATTTCCCGAGTAAAATTAACAGATTGCCATCTAATGACGCCAACAATTGTAAAACGTGTTTTCTTTCCTATTTTAGACAAACCCTTTAATGTGGATGGGGACTCAAAAATTATAACCTGCACCTCACTGTATTTGTGTATTTCATGGGAATAAAAAAGGCCCTGACAACTGACAACAGTTACAGGTGAATCTACACAATAATAATTAGTGTGGCCCTAATTACTAGACTGCCCGATGACCACCTCGTTATTATCTCATGACTCCGACATTACTATTTCCATCACTGTGTGCATTATCCCTCTACTGTGACATCACTGTATGTATTATCCCTGTACTGTGACATCACTGTGTGTATCACCCCTGTACTGTGACATCACTGTATGTATTATCGCTGTACTGTGACATCACTGTGTGTATTATCCCTGTACTGTAACATCACTGTGTGCATTATCCCTGTACTGTGACATCACTGTGTGTATTATCCCTGTACTGTGACATCACTGTGTGTATCACCCCTGTACTGTGACATCACTGTATGTATTATCGCTGTACTGTGACATCACTGTGTGTATTATCCCTGTACTGTGACATCACTGTGTGCATTATCCCTGTACTGTAACATCACTGTGTGCATTATCCCTGTACTGTGACATCACTGTGTGCATTATCCCTGTACTGTAACATCACTGTGTGCATTATCCCTACTGTGACATCACTGTGTGCATTATCCCTGTACTGTGACATCACTGTGTGTATTATCCCTGTACTGTGACATCACTGTGTGCATTATCCCTGTACTGTGACATCACTGTGTGTATTATCCCTGTACTGTGACATCACTGTGTGTATTATCCCTGTACTGTGACATCACTGTGTGCATTATCCCTGTACTGTGACATCACTGTGTGTATTATCCCTGTACTGTGACATCACTGTGTGCATTATCCCTGTACTGTGACATCACTGTGTGCATTATCCCTGTACTGTAACATCACTGTGTGCATTATCCCTGTACTGTGACATCACTGTGTGCATTATCCCTGTACTGTAACATCACTGTGTGCATTATCCCTGTACTGTGACATCACTGTGTGCATTATCCCTGTACTGTGACATCACTGTGTGTATTATCCCTGTACTGTAACATCACTGTGTGCATTATCCCTGTACTGTGACATCACTGTGTGTATTATCCCTGTACTGTGACATCACTGTGTGTATTATCCCTGTACTGTGACATCACTGTGTGCATTATCCCTGTACTGTGACATCACTGTGTGTATTATCCCTGTACTGTGACATCACTGTGTGTAATATCCCTGTACTGTGACATCACTGTGTGTATTATCCCTATACTGTAATATCACTGTGTGTATTATCCCTGTACTGTGACATCACTGTGTGTATTATCCCTGTACTGCGACATCACTGTGTGTATTATCCCTGTACTGTGACATCACTGTGTGTATTATCCCTGTACTGCGACATCACTCTGTATTACCCCTGTACTGTAACATCACTGTGTGTATTAACCCTGTACTGTGACATCACTGTGTGTATTATCCCTGTACTGTGACATCACTGTGTGTATTATCCCTGTACTGTGACATCACTGTGTGTATTATCCCTGTACTGTGACATCACTGTGTGTATTATCCCTGTACTGTGACATCCCTGTGTGCATTATCCCTGTACTGTGACATCACTGTGTGTATCATCCCTGTACTGTGACATCACTGTGTGTATCATCCCTGTACTGTGACATCACTGTGTGTATTATCCCTGTACTGTGACATCACTGTGTGTATTATCCCTGTACTGTAACATCACTGTGTATTACCCCTGTACTGTGACATCACTGTGTGTATTATCCCTGTACTGTGACATCACTGTGTGTATTATCCCTGTACTGTGACATCACTGTGTGTATTACCCCTGTACTGTGACATCACTGTGTGTATTATCCCTGTACTGTGACATCACTGTGTATTACCCCTGTACTGTAACATCACTATGTGTATTACCCCTGTACTGTGACATCAGTGTGTGTATTATCCCTGTACTGTGACATCACTGTGTGTATTATCCCTGTACTGCGACATCACTGTGTATTACCCCTGTACTGTAACATCACTGTGTGTATTACCCCTGTACTGTGACATCACTGTGTATTATCCCTGTACTGTGACATCACTGTGTGTATTACCCCTGTACTGTGACATCACTGTGTGTATTATCCCTGTACTGTGACATCACTGTGTGTATTATCCCTGTACTGCGACATCACTGTGTATTATCCCTGTACTGTAATATCACTGTGTGTATTACCCCTCTACTGTGACATCAGTGTGTGTATTATCCCTGTACTGCGACATCACTGTGTATTACCCCTGTACTGTAACATCACTGTGTGTATTACCCCTGTACTGTAACATCACTGTGTGTATTATCCCTGTACTGTAACATCACTGTGTGTATTATCCCTGTACTGTGACATCACTGTGTGTATTATCCCTGTACTGTGACATCACTGTGTATTACCCCTGTACTGTAACATCACTGTGTGTATTACCCCTGTACTGTAACATCACTGTGTGTATTATCCCTGTACTGTAACATCACTGTGTGTATTATCCCTGTACTGTGACATCACTGTGTGTATTATCCCTGTACTGTGACATCACTGTGTGTATTATCCCTGTACTGTGACATCACTGTGAGCAATATTCCTGTTCTGCGACATCACTGTGTGTATTATCCCTGTACTGTGACATCACTGTGTGTATTATCCCTGTACTGTGACATCACTGTGTGTATTATCCCTGTACTGCGACATCACTGTGTGTATTATCTCTGTACAGTGACATCACTGTGTTTATTATCCCTGTACTGTGACATTACTGTGTGCATTATCCCTGTACTATAACATCACTGTGTGTATTATCCCTGTACTATGACATCACTGTGTGCATTATCCCTGTACTGTGACATCACTGTGTGTGTTATCCCTGTACTGCGACATCACTGTGTATTATCCCTGTACTGTGACATCACTGTGTTTATTATCCCTGCACTGTGACATTACTGTGTGCATTATCCCTGTACTATAACATCACTGTGTGTATTATCCCTGTACTATGACATCACTGTGTGCATTATCCCTGTACTGTGACATCACTGTGTGTATTATCCCTGTACTGCGACATCACTGTGTGTATTATCCCTGTACTGTGACATCACTGTGTATTATCCCTGTACTGTGACATTACTGTGTGCATTATCCCTCTACTGTGAAATCACTGGGTTTATTATCCCTGTACTGTGACATTACTGTGTGCATTATCCCTCTACTGTGACATCATTGTGTTATTATCCCTGTACTGTAGCATCACTGTGTGTATTATTCCTCTACTGTGACATCATTGTGTTATTATCCCTGTACTGTAGCATCACTGTGTGTATTATCCCTGTACTGTGACATCACTGTGTGCATTATCCCTGTACTGTGACATCACTGTGTGTATTATCCCTGTACTGTGACATCACTGTGTGTAATATCCCTGTACTGTGACATCACTGTGTGTATTATCCCTATACTGTAATATCACTGTGTGTATTATCCCTGTACTGTGACATCACTGTGTGTATTATCCCTGTACTGCGACATCACTGTGTGTATTATCCCTGTACTGTGACATCACTGTGTGTATTATCCCTGTACTGCGACATCACTCTGTATTACCCCTGTACTGTAACATCACTGTGTGTATTAACCCTGTACTGTGACATCACTGTGTGTATTATCCCTGTACTGTGACATCACTGTGTGTATTATCCCTGTACTGTGACATCACTGTGTGTATTATCCCTGTACTGTGACATCACTGTGTGTATTATCCCTGTACTGTGACATCCCTGTGTGCATTATCCCTGTACTGTGACATCACTGTGTGTATCATCCCTGTACTGTGACATCACTGTGTGTATCATCCCTGTACTGTGACATCACTGTGTGTATTATCCCTGTACTGTGACATCACTGTGTGTATTATCCCTGTACTGTAACATCACTGTGTATTACCCCTGTACTGTGACATCACTGTGTGTATTATCCCTGTACTGTGACATCACTGTGTGTATTATCCCTGTACTGTGACATCACTGTGTGTATTACCCCTGTACTGTGACATCACTGTGTGTATTATCCCTGTACTGTGACATCACTGTGTATTACCCCTGTACTGTAACATCACTATGTGTATTACCCCTGTACTGTGACATCAGTGTGTGTATTATCCCTGTACTGTGACATCACTGTGTGTATTATCCCTGTACTGCGACATCACTGTGTATTACCCCTGTACTGTAACATCACTGTGTGTATTATCCCTGTACTGTGACATCACTGTGTATTATCCCTGTACTGTGACATCACTGTGTGTATTACCCCTGTACTGTGACATCACTGTGTGTATTATCCCTGTACTGTGACATCACTGTGTGTATTATCCCTGTACTGCGACATCACTGTGTATTATCCCTGTACTGTAATATCACTGTGTGTATTACCCCTCTACTGTGACATCAGTGTGTGTATTATCCCTGTACTGCGACATCACTGTGTATTACCCCTGTACTGTAACATCACTGTGTGTATTACCCCTGTACTGTAACATCACTGTGTGTATTATCCCTGTACTGTAACATCACTGTGTGTATTATCCCTGTACTGTGACATCACTGTGTGTATTATCCCTGTACTGTGACATCACTGTGTATTACCCCTGTACTGTAACATCACTGTGTGTATTACCCCTGTACTGTAACATCACTGTGTGTATTATCCCTGTACTGTAACATCACTGTGTGTATTATCCCTGTACTGTGACATCACTGTGTGTATTATCCCTGTACTGTGACATCACTGTGTGTATTATCCCTGTACTGTGACATCACTGTGAGCAATATTCCTGTTCTGCGACATCACTGTGTGTATTATCCCTGTACTGTGACATCACTGTGTGTATTATCCCTGTACTGTGACATCACTGTGTGTATTATCCCTGTACTGCGACATCACTGTGTGTATTATCTCTGTACAGTGACATCACTGTGTTTATTATCCCTGTACTGTGACATTACTGTGTGCATTATCCCTGTACTATAACATCACTGTGTGTATTATCCCTGTACTATGACATCACTGTGTGCATTATCCCTGTACTGTGACATCACTGTGTGTGTTATCCCTGTACTGCGACATCACTGTGTATTATCCCTGTACTGTGACATCACTGTGTTTATTATCCCTGCACTGTGACATTACTGTGTGCATTATCCCTGTACTATAACATCACTGTGTGTATTATCCCTGTACTATGACATCACTGTGTGCATTATCCCTGTACTGTGACATCACTGTGTGTATTATCCCTGTACTGCGACATCACTGTGTGTATTATCCCTGTACTGTGACATCACTGTGTATTATCCCTGTACTGTGACATTACTGTGTGCATTATCCCTCTACTGTGAAATCACTGGGTTTATTATCCCTGTACTGTGACATTACTGTGTGCATTATCCCTCTACTGCGACATCACTGTGTGTGTTATCCCTGTACTGTGACATCACTGTGTGTATTATCCCTGTACTGTAACATCACTGTGTGTATTATTCCTCTACTGTGACATCATTGTGTTATTATCCCTGTACTGTAGCATCACTGTGTGTATTATACCTGTACTGTGATATCATTGTGTGTATTATCCCTGTACTGTGACATCACTGTGTGTATTATCCCTGTACTGCGACATCACTGTGTATTACCCCTGTACTGTGACATCACTGTGTGTATTACCCCTGTACTGTGACATCAGTGTGTGTATTACCCCTGTACTGTGACATCACTGTGTGTATTATCCCTGTACTGCGACATCACTGTGTGTATAATCCCTGTACTGTAACATCACTGTGTGTATTACCCCTGTACTGTAACATCACTGTGTGTATTACCCCTGTACTGTGACATCAGTGTGTGTATTATCCCTGTACTGTGACATCACTGTGTGTATTACCCCTGTACTGTGACATCACTGTGTGTATTATCCCTGTACTGTGACATCACTGTGTGTATTATCCCTGTACTGCGACATCACTGTGTATTATCCCTGTACTGTAACATCACTGTGTGTATTACCCCTGTACTGTGACATCAGTGTGTGTATTATCCCTGTACTGCGACATCACTGTGTATTACCCCTGTACTGTAACATCACTGTGTGTATTACCCCTGTACTGTGACATCAGTGTGTGTATTATCCCTGTACTGTGACATCACTGTGTGTATTACCCCTGTACTGTGACATCACTGTGTGTATTATCCCTGTACTGTGATATCACTCTGTGTATTATCCCTGTACTGTGACATCACTGTGTGTATTACCCCTGTACTGTGACATCACTGTGTGTATTATTCCTGTACTGTGACATCACTGTGTGTATTATCCCTGTACTGTGACATCACTGTGTGTATTACCCCTGTACTGTGACATCACTGTGTGTATTATCCCTGTACTGTGACATCACTGTGTGTATTATCCCTGTACTGCGACATCACTGTGTGTATTACCCCTGTACTGTGACATCACTGTGTGTATTATCCCTGTACTGTGATATCACTGTGTGTATTATCCCTGTACTGTGACATCACTGTGTGCATTATCCCTGTACTGTGACATCACTGTGTGTATTATCCCTGTACTGTGACATCACTGTGTGTATTACCCCTGTACTGTGACATCACTGTGTGTATTATCCCTGTACTGTGATATCACTCTGTGTATTATCCCTGTACTGTGACATCACTGTGTGTATTACCCCTGTACTGTGACATCACTGTGTGTATTATCCCTGTACTGTGACATCACTGTGTGTATTATCCCTGTACTGTGACATCACTGTGTGTATTACCCCTGTACTGTGACATCACTGTGTGTATTATCCCTGTACTGCGACATCACTGTGTGTATCACCCCTGTACTGTGACATCACTGTGTGTATTATCCCTGTACTGTGATATCACTCTGTGTATTATCCCTGTACTGTGACATCACTGTGTGTATTATCCCTGTACTGTGACATCACTGTGTGTATTATCCCTGTACTGTGATATCACTCTGTGTATTATCCCTGTACTGTGATATCACTGTGTGTATTATCCCTGTACTGTGATATCACTCTGTGTATTATCCCTGTACTGTGACATCACTGTGTGTATTATCCCTGTACTGTGATATCACTGTGTGTATTATCCCTGTACTGTGATATCACTGTGTGTATTATCCCTGTACTGTGACATCGCTGTGTGCATTATCCCTGTACTGTGACATCACTGTGTTTGGATTGACCTACCCGCCATTGGCTCACTGCACGCCTCATTATGTTACAAGGTCCTTGAATCGATGTAATGGGCAAAGCAGAAGATGAACAGAAATTTCTGATGCTTGTTACATGTTCTCATTTCTTTTTCTGCCATATTCTCTCCTTAATAAACGGAATTCTGGCAAGAGACAAAGGTTTCTTCTGACAGTTAGCCTTAAAATGCTAATTAAAACAGATGCTTGCCGGTTAAAGTCTGATCCATTTCCAATATGTGACATGTGCTGCTCAATGCTGGAATTCAACGATACAAGTAATACATTGTCTATTAATAGCAGATTTCTGCTGCGGGAAAAAAAAACTCTTGAAACCCACAGAGAGATGAAGCCAAAATCATTTGTGTCTGCGAGAAGCAAAGAGAGAATTGAGCGACAACCGGAGGATCGAGAGATGGCGTAAACTCCAAAAGCATCAACCAACACCAACAGCAGCGGTTATCAGGGGAGATGAGCAGGTATAAAAAAGGACCTGATACCCCAACTGACAGGACGGGACGGAGACATACATTGGGGAATTAGTAGGTCCTGGTAATGAGAATGACCTCAGGGTTATTCCTCTAATTGTCTCCAATCTGTTCTCTCTAGTATGGAGGCATTGTAGGGTTAAGGACTAGTGTTGAGCATTCCGATACCGCAAGTATCGGGTATCGGCCGATACTTGCGGTATCGGAATTCCGATACCGAGATCCGATACTTTTGTGGTATCGGGTATCGGTATCGGATACATAGAGATGTGTAAAATAAAGAATTAAAATAAAAAATATTGATATATTTACCTCTCCGGCGGCCCCTGGACTCAGCGCGGGTAACCGGCAGGCTTTGTTGTTCAAAATCAGCGCTTTTAGGACCTGAGAATCACGTCCCGGCTTCTGATTGGTCGCGGGCCGCCCATGTGACCGCCACGCGACCAATCACAAGCCGCGACGTCACCGCAAGCTATTAGCGCGCTCATTTTTAAAAATGAGCGCGTTAATGGCTTTCAAAGACGTAGCGGCTTGTGATTGGTCGCGGCCACGCGACCAATCACAAGCCGCGACGTCACCGCAAGCTATTAACGCGCTCATTTTTAAAAATGAGCGCGTTAATGGCTTTCAAAGACGTAGCGGCTTGTGATTGGTCGCGTGGCCGCGACCAATCACAAGCCGCGACGTCACCGCAAGCTATTAACGCGCTCATTTTTAAAAATGAGCGCGTTAATGGCTTTCAAAGACGTAGCGGCTTGTGATTGGTCGCGTGGCCGCGACCAATCACAAGCCGCGACGTCACCGCAAGCTATTAACGCGCTCATTTTTAAAAATGAGCGCGTTAATGGCTTTCAAAGAAGTAGCGGCTTGTGATTGGTCGCGTGGCCGCGACCAATCACAAGCCGCGACGTCACCGCAAGCTATTAACGCGCTCATTTTTAAAAATGAGCGCGTTAATGGCTTTCAAAGACGTAGCGGCTTGTGATTGGTCGCGTGGCCGCGACCAATCACAAGCCGCGACGTCACCGCAAGCTATTAACGCGCTCATTTTTAAAAATGAGCGCGTTAATGACTTTCAAAGACGTAGCGGCTTGTGATTGGTCGCGTGGCGGTCACATGGGCGGCCTGCGACCAATCAGAAGCCGGGACGTGATTCTCAGGTCCTAAAAGCGCTGATTTTGAACAAAGAAGCCTGCCGGTTACCCGCGCTGAGTTCAGGGGCCGCCGGAGAGGTAAATATATCAATATTTTTTATTTTAATTCTTTATTTTACACATCCCTATGGATCCCAGGGCCTGAAGGAGAGTTTCCTCTCCTTCAGACCCTGGGAACCATGAGGATACCTTCCGATACTTGATGTCCCATTGACTTGTATTGGTATCGGATATCGGTATCGGCGATATCCGATATTTTTCGGGTATCGGCCGATACTATCCGATACCGATACTTTCAAGTATCGGACGGTATCGCTCAACACTATTAAGGACACAGGCCCGGAAGGGGGACACAGGGTCCTCTAGATATTTTCACTTTAATAATTATATAGATTATGGACCACGTTCATGAATCAGTTTACGCCTGTTCTTGGTATAAATGAGGTGCAAAGAGTTTAAAATAAAAAGTCTCAAAAACACGTTCAGAAATGTTGGAAATATGGAATTTTTGTTCTATGGTCCCGTGAGTTTGATAAAGTCGGTGTGGTTTATTGGAAGGCATGATTAACTCCTTAAAAACATATTTATTAAACTAACATTTTAAAAAAATACTGTCTTAAAAACGTTTCCCTATAGATTAAGGGTAAGGTCAACTTCAAGTGTCCATCACTTATAGCGGTTTATCATTTGCATATCGGAAGAAACACACTGACTTAAAGAGGTTGTCCACTAATTTTACACTGATGGCGTATCCTTAGGCTAGGGCATCAATGTCTGGTTAATGACGGTTCGACACTCGGCAGCTCCGCCAATCACCTGTTACTGGTGTCAGTGGTGGCCGGAACTGTGACGGCAGCCAGGTACTACACATCCATCTCTCATTCAAATCAATAGGGAGCGGCCACTGTTCCATTGATGGAGCTACACTGTGCAGTCCCATAACTGAGCAGTTCCGGTCATCACCGGGATAAGCTGATTGGCGGGGGCACTGGTGTTAGCACCACGCCGGATCCAGGCTCTGACAGGCAGGGTCTCCGGCGTGTCACTTCACTCACCTACGCTACGGTCGGTTCCTTCCTTCCCAATACTCTGCATGCGTCCAGCTGAGCTCCCAGCCATGTTCTTAGGGCACACGCACGCTCCCGCCCTCTTAAAGGGCTAGCGCATGCACCTGCAATTTCCCCCTCAGCCAATGGCTGTGGGGAATTACATACAGTACAGAGCAAAAGTTTGGAAACACCTTCTCATTTAAAGATTTTTCTGTATTTTCATGACTATGAAAATTGTACATTCACTCTGAAGGCATCAAAACTATGAATTAACACATGTGGAATTATATTCTTAACAAAAAAGTGTGAAACAACTGAAATTATGTCTTATATTCTAGGTTCTTCAAAGTAGCCACCTTTTGCTTTGATGACTGCTTTGCACACTCTTGGCATTCTCTTGATGAGCTTCAAGAGGTAGTCACCGGGAATGGTCTTCACTTCACAGGTGTGCCCTGTCAGGTTTAATAAGTGGGATTTCTTGCCTTATAAATGGTGTTGGGACCATCAGTTGTGTTGAGCAGAAGTCTGGTGGATACACAGCTGATAGTCCTACTGAGTAGACTGTTAGAATTTGTATTATGGCAAGAAAAAAGCAGCTATGTAAAGCAAAACGAGTGGCCATCATTACTTTAAGAAATTAAGGACAGTCAGTCCGAAAAATTGGGAAAACTTTGAAAGTGTCCCCAAGTGCAGTGGCAAAAACCATCAAGCGCTACAAAGACACTGGCTCACATGAGGAAAGCCCCAGGAAAGGAAGACCAAGAGTCACCTCTGCTTCTGAGGATAACTTTATCCGAGTCACCAGCCTCAGAAATCGCAGGTTAACAGCAGCTCAGATTAGAGACCAGGTCAATGCCACACAGAGTTCTAGCAGCAGACACATCTCTACAACAACTGTTAAGAGGAGACTTTGTGCAGCAGGCCTTCATGGTAAAATAGCTGCCAGGAAACCACTGCTAAGGACAGGCAACAAGCAGAAGAGAATCGTTTGGGCTAAAGAACACAAGGAATGGACATTAGACCAGTGGAAATCTGTGCTTTGTTCTGATGAGTCCAAATTTGAGATCTTTGGTTCCAATCAAAGTGTATTTGTGCGACGCAGAAAAGGTGAACGGATGGACTCTACATGCCTGGTTCCCACCGTGAAGCATGGAGGAGGAGGTGTGATGGTGTGGGGGGGCTTTGCTGGTGACAATGTTGGGGATTTATTCAAAATTGAAGGCATACTGAACCAGCATGGCTACCACAGCATCTTGCAGCAGCATGCTATTCCATCCGGTTTGCGTTTAGTTGGACCATCATTTATTTTTCAACAGGACAATGACTCCAAACACACCTCCAGGCTGTGTAAGGGCTATTTGACCAAGAAGGAGTGTGATGGGACGCTACGCCAGATGACCTGGCCTCACAGTCACCAGACCTGAACCCAATCGAGATGGTTTGGGGTGAGCTGGACCGCAGAGTGAAGGCAAAAGGGCCAACAAGGGCTAAGCATCTCTAGGAACTCCTTCAAGATTGTTGGAAGACCATTCCCGGTGACTACCTCTTGAAGCTCATCAAGAGAATGCCAAGAGTGTGCAAAGCAGTCATCAAAGGAAAAGGTGGCTACTTTGAAGAACCTAGAATAAGACATATTTTCAGTTGTTTCACACTTTTTTGTTAAGTATATAATTCCACATGTGTTAATTCATAGTTTTGATGCCTTCAGTGTGAATGTACAATTTTCATAGTCATGAAAATACAGAAAAATCTTTAAATGAGAAGATGTGTCCAAACTTTTGGTCTGTACTGTAAATATTGCTTCCTCCTCACTGGGGAGGTGCCTGAGCAACCTTCCTATTCTGCAGTCTAAGTTGCATTAGGTTGCTTACCAGTTGCTGCTGCACTCTGATGCAGATCTTGCCTGCTGCACTTTTGTGTAAATCGTGCCTGATGCACTCTGGTGCAGATCCTGCCTGCTGCACTCTGGTGCAGATCCTGCCTGCTGCACTCTGGTGCAGATCCTGCCTGCTGCACTCTGGTGCAGACCCTTCCTGCTGCACTCTGGTGCAGATCCTGCCTGCTGCACTTCTGTGCAGATCCTGCCTGCTGCACTCTTATACGAACTATGCCTGCTGCACTCTGATACCAACTCTGCCTGCTGCACTCTGACTCAAGATCTGCCTGCTGCACTCTGATACAACTCTGCCTGCTGAACTCTGATAAAACTGCCTGCTGCACCATCCAGTCTGTCCTACTGGGTCCAGCTGCTGCGCGTCCGTTGGTCTGTCCTGGAGTGGCACCTAGCGCTCATCGGGAGCCAAGTCTAACCTCACCATCAGAGGCTCTAGTGCACAGTTCGGTGTTTGTTTAGTCACACCCCTCCAGGCTCTCCGCAGTCCGTGGCACAGTGGTTCCACAAACTATGTCCGTGACATCTGGGTGTTGCACCGCCACTGATCAGACATTGATGTTCCTTCTCATGGAGTCAAGTGTGTAGGGGAAATAGTGAGCTTAGGACCTTTGTTCTACAGATCATGGAGTCTCCTAAAAAAGACATCAAAACCTTTCTGAAGATCTTTCTAGTCCTGTAGGAGAACATCTGCCATTAGAAGATTTATATGGCTATTAGCTAATTAGCGGTATCAGGTCAGGAGATTTGGACATGTGAAGATGGTTACTGGCAGATTTTATACCCAAATACTGATCCCACCGCTGCCACCAATTTGTCACAGGAACAACACTTCACTGCTTTCAATCGTCAGGACAATTACACAATTGACTGACAAGTGACAGATGACTACAAGGCCGGTTCATGGGTAACTAACAGTGGGTGTATGGTATATACACCTCCAATGCCAATACATGGAACCCTACCTTTCCGTCAAAATCACAGTACAGGAGCGATCATTGAAAGTTTGAGCGATCATTGAAAGTCCCGGGACCAAAACCCAAATGATGTACACTGTCTCCATTATATCAAAACATTTTTAAAGTTTTCTTAAACTTTACACCGATCCCGACACAGGCAGCATGTGTCAGACTAGGTACCTCTGATTCTGAAATTCTGTAGCAGTTTAGAGAAAAACATACTTTCATAGTCATCAGGGAGCAAGCCGCACAGGGCAGGTGGGTCCATGGTAGTTTCTCCCCACCCTTTCTTCGTGAGTGACAGGTCTCTCCTTGCATACATGCATAGAAAGACACCTATCACTCCAACAAAGTGGGTGGGAAAAAGCCACAAGGGACCTGCCAGTCTGCAATATTTACTCGAAAGCGCCGCTGCGTTTCAGAGTCAAACATACCTTGCTGAAGTCATAAAGCCAATGTCTAATACATGCTGCCCTGGTTCGGAAATCATGTATCAGCAGTTTGGTGCCCTTTAAAGTTCATGCAGAGCAGCAAAAGTTCACATGCTCTACTCAGGTTTCTGCTAAAAGTCCATTCCTTGGAGCCATTGGGAAAACAGGGACCCTGGGCAATTGCCCATTCTGCCACATTCTGAAATCTTGGGTATCCAATGAATCATTGCATTTGCACCCTTTATGGTGCTTATAGCCTGTTTTAGATTTGTACCAAATTCTTCTTTTATTTTGCATTTTTCCAAACTCTATTTTATATGTATTTTATCCTGCTTGTAGTCCTTTTTATATTCGCCAATGAGGCCATGCATTTAGTTTTCCAAATATTTTCGGTCAATTCATCGACTGCAGCTTTTTAAATAGGGGCCAAACTGTTACGTAACTGTGCTCTATCCCTTCCCTAGAGTGATTTTATAGAGGGTTGAAATTTGTGCTGAGTTTTAACGTAACGTTCAACTTTTTGCTGTAAGTAAAGGGGGCAGGGAAGATGAGAAAAAAAGGATTTTTTATTTGGTCTAACATTCTTGAAGTTGACTGCACCGCCGTTTTATAGAATTTGGAGTAAAAAAAAAAGTCAATGAATGAAAAATGAAAAGTGATTTAACAAAAAAATAATAAATCGAGTCCTGTGTGTCCATGAAGTTGACTTTCCACCTAGTACGTTGCATCTATGGTGAGACGTAATGCTGTGGTTACGGAGCAGGACATGTCACGGTGTGGCCTTTGGGTTTAGATGTGCCATAGACATCCTCGCCTCCGGCGTCAGCTTCTGATGTAAAAAGTGTGTGTTTTTTTTTTTTTTTTTTTTTTTTTGCTTCTGACCTTCCAGGCATTATAAATCATCCTTCTATAAACCAGTCTTCCTGGTTCTCATTGCTTTGCTATTTTGGGAAGATTTTCGAGCTGCAGACCTTGGCTTGGCTCATCCAGCACGCACAATACATAGCGGCGCTCATTACAATATTGCAGACGCTGCGATTCATGACACATAATACAGGAAAACAAGAGCCTCCATGTATTGTGCTGCACATCAGTAGCAATGTCACGTTCAGCATCTGATGTTAGCAGTTCGCGGCAGAGTGAGTAACACGGATGACTCACAGCAAACTACGCCACATCGGGATTTTTTTTATTTATTTTTTTGTTCAGGAAATACCACGGCTGTAGAAGTAGCTGTAATGCGTCTCATAGACGTACGTGGCACACGCTCTTTATATTTTGTGTTTAGATTTATTATGTAACCTTTATTACGCCAAAAATATAATTAATATTCCACATTTAATAAGGAAAAAAAACACATGCAAAGACGATATCTACAGTCATGGACAAAAATTTTGAGAATGAGACAAATATTAATTTTTCCAAAGTCTACTGCTTGATTTTTTCTAATGGCAATTTGCATATACTCCTGAATGTCAGAGTGATCAGCTTAACAGCAATTACTGTACTTGCAAAGTCAATATTTGTCCAGAAAATGAACTTTAACCCCCAAAACACATTTCAACATCATTGCAGTCCTGCCTTAAAAGGAGCAGCTAACATGGTTTTAGTGATTGATCCTTTAACACAGGTGTGGGTGTTGATGAGGACAGGGCTGGCGATCAATCAGTCATGATTAAGTAAGAATGACATCACTGGACACTTTCAAAGGAGTCTGGTGCTTGGTATCATTGTTTCTCTTCAGTTAACCATGGACCATGGTTATCTCTAAAGAAACACGTGCAGCCATCATTGCACTGCACAAAAATGGCCTAACAGGGAAGAGTATCGCAGCTACAAAGATTGCACCTCAGTCAACAATCTATCGCATCATCAAGAACTTCAAGGAGAGAGCTTCCATTGTTGTCAAAAAGGCTCCAGGGCGCCCAAGAAAGACCAGCAAGCCCCAAGACCGTATCTTAAAACTGTTTCAGCTGCGGGATCGGACTACCAGCAGTGCCGAGCTTGCTCAGGAATGGCAGCAGGCTGGTGTGAGTGCTTCTGCACGCACTGTGAGGCGGAGACTCTTTGAGCAAGGCCTGGTTTCAAGGAGGGCAGCAAAGAAGCCACTTCTCTCCAGAAAAAACATCAGGGACCGACTGATATTCTGCAAAAGGTACAGGGAGTGGACTGCTGAGGACTGGGGCAAAGTCATTTTCTCTGATGAATCCCCTTTTCGATTGTTTGGGACATCTGGAAAACAGCTTATTCGGAGAAGAAGAGGTGAGCGATACCACCAGTCTTGTCTCATGCCAACTGTAAAGCATCCTGAAACCATTCATGTGTGGGGTTGCTTCTCAGCCAAGGGAATCGGCTCACTCACAGTCTTGCCTAAAAACACAGCCATGAATAAAGAATGGTACCAGAATGTCCTCCAAGAGCAACTTCTCCCAACCGTCCAAGAGCAGTTTGGTGCCCAACAATGCCTTTTCCAGCATGATGGAGCACCTTGCCATAAAGCAAAGGTGATAACTAAATGGCTCATGGAACAAAACATAGAAATTATGGGTCCATGGCCTGGAAACTCCCCAGATCTTAATCCCATTGAGAACTTGTGGTCAATCATCAAAAGACGGGTGGACAAACAAAAACCAACAAATTCTGGCAAAATGCAAGCATTGATTATGCAAGAATGGACTGCTATCAGTCAGGATTTGGTCCAGAATTTGATTGAGAGCATGCCAGGGAGAATTGCAGAGGTCTTGAAGAAGAAGGGTCAACACTGCAAATATTGACTTGCTGCATTAACTCATTCTAACTGTCAATATAACCTATTAATACTCATAATACGATTGCAATTATATTTCTGTATGTGATATAAATATCAGACAAACACTAATAAAAACCAGAGGGCAGCAGATCATGTGAAAATATAATTTTGGTGTCATTCTCAAAAATTTTGGCCATGACTGTACAGTCTAGTGGCTCTGAAACAGTTCCAAAACCCCCAGCAAATCCAAGAATATGAAGATCGGTGAGTTACGATTCCAAGTACCCTTCGGAATTTTTAAAAAAGGCATCTGATCTCAAAGGGTCACCGTCCCCCAACAATAAGCTGATCGGTGGGTGCTTGGACCACCAGTGATCAGCAGAAACTGGCGACAGCTGGATCCTCCAAAGCAAGAGACACTATCCAGCTGCTCTCCAGGGTCCTGGTCTTCTTCCTTCAGATTAGAGATCTCTACTATGGTGTTTGAAAATGGTTTTTAACACCAGATTAACCCTTTAATTGGCTAAAGATACAATTTTAGACTAGCCCATTGTTATGACCTCTTTATGCATTATGCATTCGTCGGTAGATAAATTGTCTACGTATCCCCCTTACAAACAAACATACTCTGTGTTATCATACTGTGGGCTGCCATCATCAGGAATAGAGATGAGACATTCACAAACTTCACCAAATTTTCCCCCAAAATTTGTTTTGTGAATTTCAACACTGGAAAGGTTATAATTTCTCAGAAAGTACACATGTGAGAGAGGAGAGAAAAAGCATCTCACTAACCATAAGAGCTTACACTCTATAGGAGAGCAAGAGAGACAGAGAGAGAGAGGGCTCCACTGACGATAAGAGCTTACACTCTACAGGAGAGAGAGGACCCCACTGACCATAAGAGCTTACACTCTACAGGAGAGAGAGGACCCCACTGACCATAAGAGCTTACACTCTACAGGAGAGAGAGGACCCCGCTGACCATAGGAGCTTACACTCTACAGGAGAGAGAGGACCCCACTGACCATAAGAGCTTACACTCTACAGGAGAGAGAGGACCCCACTGACCATAAGAGCTCACACTCTACAGGAGAGAGAGATGACCCCACTGACCATAAGAGCTTACACTCTACAGGAGAGAGAGGACCCCACTGACCATAAGAGCTTACATTCTACAGGAGAGAGAGGACCCCACTGACCATAAGAGCTTACACTCTATAGAAGAGAGAGAGGATCCCACTGACCATAGGAGCTTACATTCTACAGGAGAGAGAGGACCCCACTGACCATAAGAGCTAACACTCTACAGGAGAGAGAGAGGACCCCACTGACCATAAGAGCTTACACTCTACAGAAGAGAGAGGACCCCACTGACCATAAGAGCTAACACTCTACAGAAGAGAGAGGACCCCACTGACCATAAGAGCTTACAATCTACAGAAGAGAGAGGACCCCACTGACCATAAGAGCTTACACTCTACAGAAGAGAGAGGACCCCACTGACCATAAGAGCTAACACTCTACAGAAGAGAGAGGACCCCAGTGACCATAGGAGCTTACACTCTACAGAAGAGAGAGGTCCCCACTGACCATAGGAGCTTACACTCTACAGGAAATAGAGGACCCCTCTGACCATAAGAGCTTACACTCTACAGGACAGAGAGGACCCCACTGACCATAAGAGCTTACACTCTACAGGAGAGAGAGAGGACCCCACTGACCATAAGAGCTTACACTCTACAGGAGAGAGAGAGGACCCCACTGACCATAAGAGCTAACACTCTACAGAAGAGAGAGGACCCCACTGACCATAAGAGCTTACAATCTACAGAAGAGAGAGGACCCCACTGACCATAAGAGCTTACACTCTACAGAAGAGAGAGGACCCCACTGACCATAAGAGCTAACACTCTACAGAAGAGAGAGGACCCCACTGACCATAGGAGCTTACACTCTACAGAAGAGAGAGGTCCCCACTGACCATAGGAGCTTACACTCTACAGGAAATAGAGGACCCCTCTGACCATAAGAGCTTACACTCTACAGGACAGAGAGGACCCCACTGACCATAAGAGCTTACACTCTACAGGAGAGAGAGGACACCGCTGACCATAAGAGCTTATACTCTATAGGAGAGAGAGAGAGAGGACCCCACTGACCATAAGACCTTACAATCTACAGAAGAGAGAGGACCCTACTGACCATAAGAGCTTATACTCTATAGGAGAGCAAGAGAGAGACTGAGAGAGAGAGAGGACCCCACTGACGATAAAAGCTTACAATCTACAGAAGAGAGAGAGGACCCAACTGTCCATAAGAGCTTACACTCTACAGGAGAGAGAGGACCCCGCTGACCATAAGAGTTTACACTATACGGGAGACAGAGGACCCCACTGACCATAAGAACTTACATTCTACGGGAGACAGAGGACCCAACTGACCATAAGAACTTACATTCTACAGGAGAGAGAGAGGACCCCACTGACCATAAGAGCTTACACTCTACAGGAGAGAGGACCCCGCTGACCATAACAGCATACACTCTACAGGAGAGGACCCCACTGACCATAAGAGCTTACACTCTACAGGAGAGAGAGAGAGAGGACCCCACTGACCATAAGAGCTTACACTCACTCTACAGGAGACAGAGGAACCCACTGACCATAAGAGCTTACATTCTACAGGGGAGAGAGAGGACCCCACTGACCATAACAGCATACACTCTACAGGAGAGGACCCCACTGACCATAAGAGCTTACACTCTACAGGAGAGGTCCCCACTGACCATAAGAGCTTACACTCTAGAGGAGAGAGAGGACCCCACTGACCATAAGAGCTTACACTTTACAGGAGAGAGAGAGAGAGGACCCCACTGATCATAAGAGCTTGCACTCTACAGGAGAGAGAGGACCCCACTAACCATAAGGGCTTACACTCTACAGGAGAGAGAGGATCCCACTGACAATAAGAGCTTGCACTCTACAGGAGAGAGAGGACCCCACTAACCATAAGGGCTTACACTCTACAGGAGAGAGAGGACCCCACTGACCATAAGAGCTTACACTCTACAGGAGAGAGAGGACCCCACTAACCATAAGAGCTTACACTCTACAGGAGAGAGAGAGAGGACCCCACTGACCATAAGAGCTTACACTCTACAGGAGAGAGAGGACCCCACTGATCATAAGAGCTTACACTCTACAGGAGAGAGAGGACCCCACTGATCATAAGAGCTTACACTCTACAGGAGAGAGGACCCCACTGACCATAAGAGCTTACACTCTACAGGAGAGAGAGGACCCCACTGACCATAAGAGCTTACACTCTACAGGAGAGAGAGGACCCCACTGACCATAAGAGCTTACACTCTACAGGAGAGAGAGAGAGGACCCCACTGACCATAAGAGCTTACGCTCTACAGGAGAGAGAGGACCCCTCTGACCATAAGAGCTTACACTCTACAGGAGAGAGAGGACCCCACTGACCATAAGAGCTTACACTCTACAGGAGAGAGAGAGAGGACCCCACTGACCATAAGAGCTTACACTCTACAGGAGAGAGAGGACCCCACTGACCATAAGAGCTTACACTCTACAGGAGAGAGAGAGAGGACCCCACTGACCATAAGAGCTTACACTCTACAGGAGAGAGAGGACCCCACTGACCATAAGAGCTTACACTCTACAGGAGAGAGAGAGAGGACCCCACTGACCATAAGAGCTTACACTCTACAGGAGAGAGAGGAGTCCACTGACCATAAGAGCTTACACTCTACAGGAAAGAGAGTTAACCACTGACTCTGGAGATTTAAAATAACTCTGCTGTACAAACTGTGCTCTGCTGGGATCTGCTGAGCTGTGATGACCCCTGTACTGACCACCACTCTACAAGTCCATTAGATGCCATAGCTGCAGAGCAATATGGGGAAGCAGCACAGCAATGGATAATGATGTTTACCTGCCCTCTGATTCTTCCGCAGTATGGGAAATGGTGACAGACAAGTTTTCAAAATTTTAGGAAATTCGAAGCAAACTTGATCCTCCGCAGATCAATTCACTCATCTCTGATCAGGAGCTGTCAATATAATTCTTACCAGACTGTTTTGACTGCGCCATCGCCAACCACACTACATATAAATACATAAGAACAGTTAATATTGGATTATTTGCCTGTTCACATAGATTTTCCCAGGAAATTCAATTCAGAGAAAAGTTATTCTCCACTAATGTAATGTCTCCTTAAACTCGCCTTGCTCCTCACGTCTCCAGCCCATCTGCTCCTCAACGTCACCCGTCCTCTCCAGCCCATCTGCTCCTCAACGTCACCCGTCCTCTCCAGCCCATCTGCTCCTCAACGTCACCCGTCCTCTCCAGCCCATCTGCTCCTCAACGTCACCCGTCCTCTCCAGCCCATCTGCTCCTCAACGTCACCCGTCCTCTCCAGCCCATCTGCTCCTCAACGTCACCCGTCCTCTCCAGCCCATCTGCTCCTCAACGTCACCCGTCCTCTCCAGCCCATCTGCTCCTCAACGTCACCCGTCCTCTCCAGCCCATCTGCTCCTCAACGTCACCCGTCCGGTCCATGTTGCATCATCAGATCCCCACTGAAATCTGAACTGGGCCAACACTTCTGGCTTTGATGAGACTCGGGAGTCTTCTCGCAAGGTCATACCATTGTGATGTGAGAAAGGCCTGAAGAATTCAGTGCGATACGCGGGGAACTGAAGATGAGGAGCCGGAGAGGTGAGCAGTCTGGTGAGTATAAAGGTTTTTCTTCTATTTTTTAATATTTTGAAGGCCTTTTACGATTCAGGAAAAATTTTATCGAATGCGGATTTTTGTAAAATTGATGTAGAATTCAATTCCCCTCTGATTTATTCTCTCTTCTCTAGTTAGTGCATATTGTGTATTTGTGTGGAAGGTGGTCGGTGTGTATTTTTATACTTGTCCTTAATTTTTTTAAATGAGTAGCATACTTTTTTGCGATATGAAACACATTTAGTGACTGGTGTTTACTCTGTAGGACGTCTTCAATGTGCGTGTTCATGGAATAGTGGACTAAGGTGCCTTTTCCTATATAAAGTGAATTTGAATAATTAATAGATGGAATTTTTTTAAGTCAAAGTGCCCGATTCATCAATGCAACAAAACGCCTTCAAATGTCTCAAGATTTTTGACAAACAAGAAGTTGCAAAAAAAAAAGTTGGTGTTCTTTTGCCTGTCTTTGCCAAAGTGGGCAGAACTAGGGCTGGATGGGACGTGTTGAAGCCCGCCTAATTAATTCTCTAAAAGTAGTGGCATAATTTATGCCAAAAATGGTATTCCAGTCTCTGACTGGAGTAACATTTCTAACGGAGGCACACACCTGTGACAAAAGGCGGACAATTTATTAAATTAGGTAGGCTTTTGCCATGTAATCTGAGAGAAGCATAACGTAGGGGCCGACAGCCTGATTCCAGCGATGTGTCAGTTGCTGGTCTGAATGTTATAGTTTTGATAAAGTTTTCTCTGCTGATTTGACAGTGCTCTGAATGCTGAGCTGTGTATAACTCCGCCCACACCACTGATTGGCAGCTTTCTATCAATGTACATTGTAACCAGAAATCTTCCAATCACTGGTGGGGATGTGGTTGGACCAGGAGGCACGAGACATCTAGTCCTGTAGTGATAATCTCCTGCTGATAAATCACTGATTTTATTGCAGCAGCAACACACTGTCCAGTAAGTGACACATCGCTGGAATCAGAGTCTCAGCCCCCACATCATGCTGTTCTCAGAATACATAGCAAAAACCGGCTGACAAATTCCCTTTAAGTGATGAGCGCCGCTTACTCCTGCACACCCATTATTAATCCTGGCGTTTGAATCACCAGTTTTAATGAATGGGGCCTAAAAAAAAGTTCTGGAGTCTTATTGAACACACCTATCTACCTAAATTGAGGGCGTTGAAGGCTGAAAAGCAACTTACATCGAGTTACTATGTAGACGGTCACTACTTGTATGTTCTGATAAATAAAGTACTCTCCATAATAAACCCAAATATTGCAAAGTAGAGAGACGCACAAAGGGTGTGATCCTGAGAGTCAACAGGAAAGCAGCCAAATTCTCAGTGCAGCTCAGAACGTGCCTGGAGTATAGACGTTATATGATACCGTCTGTGATAAATTAAGCATTTCATTGTAACCCTCAGTTATTGACCTATTTCTCTTCCCTGTAATTGGATTATTGCATTTCTCTGTATCCCCCATATATCCCTTCCGCTATGCGGCGGTTATTTACTTATTATCGCTGTTTAAGGAGACGGTGCTTGGAAGGAATCACATCGGGTCTATTCCTAATAACTGTAATGACTACTTTCAGTCCTAGTTGTGTGGAAATACTGACAAGAGCTAATGTTTCTCGGGGCTATTAAGGAGCTATAACACGGTATTTTCAGTCCCGTCATTATGACTTGCAGCCATTTAGAGCCGATCCAACGCGTTTCAGAAAAGGAAAGAATATGTCTCGTTATGAGATTCTTCTGGAGCCTCTTTAGCCCGAGCCTCCATTTATCCATCCTATTGTGTGTAGAAGTGCGGCGGAGAGGTTGGCGTTAATTAACAGCGATGTCAGCGCGCTTCCACGTGACGAGGGAGTCGTTTTCTCCAACACAAACAGCAGCTACCGTTATATATTAAGTGGTTTCTGACTGAACGCTAAGTGCCATTTTATCCTTTAGACAATCTAATATAGTGGAAACGCTATGGCTGCTGGGGTCAGGATCCTGATCCGCCATATTTGCTTGCCCATAGGATATGGAGGTTTTGGGCTTTGTGCCCTAGAATGGAGCGTAGCACGTTGGTTTTCCCAATGTGTCCCAATATTATGATGGATTATTACAAGATTTGCCTAATTATTGATTTTTCTGGGTATTGCCATCAGACGTCTTGATGACTCCAACGAGCACCAGATACAGGGTTGGAAGATTTGCTCATCTCAAATAGATTAAATATAGCGCACACGGTATTTTGGGGTCATTCGGTGACATTTTTATCTATTTCTGTTGAGTTGTGCTATGTCGTCTAACCAGTTATGTCTCTTTGTTCTCCCCTTTCAAGCAGTGGCTAAAGCAGAGAACCTGCAGCAACATCTCCCCCTTCTCCCTCCTTCTTCTCCTCGTCTCTGTCTGACGTCCCTTATTGTGTTACTGAATCCAAGCTTCCTTGTGTTACGAGTGTGTCACACCAACCTAGGAGATCTGGGGGTAGAACAGTGTTCCCCAACTCCGGTCCTCAAGAGCCACCAACAGGTCATGTTTTCAGGATTTCCTTAGTATTGCCCAGGTGGGATTTCCATCACCTAGACAGGCAAAAATTCCATCACCTTGGCCATACTAAGGAAATCCTGAAAATATGACCTGTTGGTGGCTCTTGAGGACCGGAGTTGGGGAATACTGGGGTAGAAGATCACTGTGTATTGTCAATCGCAGATCTTCCATTTAGACTGTGTATTTTATTAAAATTATTTATTTATATAGCACAATTGACTCCATGGTGCTGTACATGAGAAGGGGTTACATGCAAATTACAGATATCACTTACATTAAGCAAACTAACAATTACAGACTGATACAGAGGGGCGAGGACCCTGCCCTTGCGGGCTTACATTCTATATTTGGATCCCATATTAAATTGATTTGCTTCCCTTTGGTGCTCAAGAGGTAAACAACCCTTTCTATACTGGTCAGAAACATGCAGCTCCATTTTCAGCTGCTTCTGATCTGGTCATTACCTCTCCCTATAAAACCTGTCCAGACCTTCTCTGTCCTGCTGGTGAAAGCTCTGCTTCCTTGCTCTTAAGAGATGCTGTGCTGTGTGATAAAGATAAGTAGATGAAGTTTAGAGTTGTTTTTTTCTGTAGTTTCCTGTTGTACATGTGTTTATCTCCTGATCCCTTTTCTCAATTAGTTTATTCCTCCCCGTCCCAATCCTCATCCCTTTTGTTAGTGTTTTCGTATGATATAGATTTTCGGTTACTCCTGTTTAGTCTTTGTGTCTTATTCTCCTTACATTTCTGTCCCATGCCTCATGGGGTGGGGGAGGGGACAGATTAGGGTTTTTACAGCAGCATAGTAATGTCAGAAACTCAGGCCTCTCTACCTTTAAAGTACCGCCAGGACAGGGATAGTTAGGGCCCCAGCTCCAGGGACAGTTTGAGGCCCCTATTCCTTACTGAAGACACATTGGCAAGCTCATTATTATAATTAAGGTATATAGAAGATAGGGATGATAATATTTGCCCATAATAAGATATATTGCCAAGAATCGAGGATTCAATACTACTAATTATGAAAAAAATATGTTTTTACTTATATAATACTGCAAAATTGCCCTTTGAACCACATAAATGCCCCAAAAAGTGTGTATATCAAGGTATCTGTGGATCATATTTGCCCAGTTTGTGATAAAGTCAGCTTTGGTCTCATTTCCTGATCAACTGCTGGTCATAAGATTGTCCTGATGAACAGTCTGTATCTTTCTTGTGTCCTTGCACAGCACTATGCGCTTCATAAATATTAATAGGCAAATCATTTCTGCCCTTCCCTTCACTGGGCAGGATTTTAGACAATGCATGTGCCACGCATGCCTCTGCGAAGGGCACCTCCTGCACCTCCTGAGCCTCACACCTGCATCTGTATCTGCTTCAGCAAGGCAAAGGAAACCAGATTCTAAAACTATAATGGATAATATCCCCTTTCCGACATCTGACGTACTCTCCCGTCGAGGTGGTATGGGCCCGTATGACCACCGACGGGATAGTACGTCATTACCGATCAGCCACGCTCACGGGGGAGCGTGGCCGATCGGGGCCGGGTGTCAGCTGACTATCGCAGATGACATCCGACACTATGTACCAGGAGTGGTCACAGACCGCTCCTGGCACATTAACCTCTGGCACACTGCGATCAAAGATGATCGCAGCAATCCAGCGGTATAGGGAAGCATCACGCAGGGAGGGGACTCCCTGTGCGCTTCCCTGAGACCCTCGGAGCAACGCGATGTGATCGCGTTGCTCCAAGGGTCTCCTACCTCCTCCTCCATGCAGGCCCGGATCCAATATGGTCACGGGGGGCCTTCTGGGTCCTGCAGGGAGGTGGCTTGCAAGCACCTGCTCAGACCAGGCGCCGGCAAGCCTCCTGCAGTGCCTGTGTGATCGCTGATCTGACACAGGGCACTGCAAAGTGTCAGATCAGCCATCTGTCACTGTAGCATGATGTCCCCCCCTGGAGCAATGTTACAAAGTAAAAAAAAATATATATTTAAAAATTCCTAAATAAAGAAAAAAAAATATATTGTTCCAATAAATACATTTCTTTATATAAATAAAAAAACAATAAAAAGAACACATATTTAGTATCACCGCGTCCAAAATGACCTGTCTTATAAAACTGTACCACTAGTTAACCCCTTCAGTGTACACCGTTAAAAAAAAGAGGCAAAAAACAACGCTTTATTATCATACCGCCAAACAAAAAGTGGAATAACACGCGATCAAAAAGATAGATATAAAAACCATGGTACCGCTGAAAACGTTATCTTGTCCCACAAAAAACGAGCCACCATTCAGCGTCATCAACGAAAAAATTAAAAAGTTATAGTCCTCAGAATAAAGCAATGCAAAAATAATTATTTTTTATATAAAATAGTTTTTATCATATAAAAGCACCAAAACATAAAAAAATTATATAAATGAGATATCGCTGTAATCGTACTGACCCGAAGAATAAAACTGCTTTATCCATTTTACCAAACGTGGAACGATAAAAGCGCCCCCCCCCCCCCCAAAAAAAAAAGAAATTCATGAATTTTGTTCATTCTATTTCACAAAAATCGGAATAAAAAGCGATCAAAAAATGTCACGTGCCCGAAAATGGTACCAATAAAAATGTCAGTTCGTCCCGCAAAAAAAAAACCTCACATGACTCTGTGGACCAAAATATGGAAAAATTATAGCTCTCAAAATGTGGAGACGCAAAAACTATTTTTTGCAATAAAAAGCTTTTATTGTGTGACACCTGCCAAACATAAAAATCCACTAAAAAACCCAATATTAAAGTAAATAAAACCCCCCCTTCATCACCCCCTTAGTTAGGGAAAAATAGCAAAATTTTAAAAAATGTATTTATTTCAATTTTCCCATTAGGGTTAGGGTTAGGGTTGGGGCTAAAGTTAAGGTTTGAGTTGGGGTTGGGATTAGAGTTAGGGTTGGGGCTTAAGTTAGGGTTAGGGTTGGGCCTAAAGTTAGGGTTAGGGTTGGGGCTAAAGTTAGGTTTAGGGTTGGGGCTAAAGTTTGGGTTGGGGTTAGGTATGGGGTTAGGGTTGGGGCTAAAGTTAGGGTTAGGGTTTGGGTTAAAGTTAGGGTTAGGGTTGGGGTTAGGGTTGGGGCTAAAATTAGGGTTATGGTTGGGGCTAAAGTTAGGGTTAGGGTTGGGGCTAAAGTTAGGGTTAGGGTTGGGGCTAAAGTCAGGGTTGGGGCTAAAGTTAGGGTTAGGGTTGGGGCTAAAGTTTTGGTTTGGATTACATTTACGGTTGGGATTAGGGTTGGGATTAGGGTTAGGGGTGTGGCTAGGATTATGGTTGGGATTAGGGTTAGGGGTGTGTTTGGATTAGGGTTTCAGTTAGAATTGGGGGGTTTCCACTGTTTAGGCACATCAGGGGCTCACCAAACGCGACATGGCGTCTCAATTCCAGCCAATTCTGCACTGAAAAAAGTAAAACAGTGCTCCTTCCCTTCCGAGCTCTCCCGTGCGCCCAAACAGGGGTTTACCCCAACTTATGGGGTATCAGCGTACTCAGGACAAATTGGACAACAAAGATTTTTTTTATTTTCACGGCTCTGTGTTATAAACTGCAGTGAAATATCCACCTGAAGAAAACGGCGCACGCCATTGAAATGCGTTGTGGTTTTACCCTAACTGGTGTCTGTGTTCTCCTTCTACGCTCCTGAGACTGGCTATTTTGTTCCTGTTGCAAGTCTTTCTCCCCCGTTGTGGGGTATCCGGCTAAAGCTGCGGGGACCTGCGCACTTATTTCCTCCTTATTGGGACGGCCGCCAGCGCTCCTTCTACAAACCGCCATTTGTTGTTTTACATAAACTGTAGTGAAACACTTGGGGGTTCAAAGTTCTCACAACACATCTAGATAAGTTCTTTGGGGGGTCTAGTTTCCAATATGGGGTCACTTGTGGGGGGGTTCTACTGTTTAGGTACATCAGGGGCTCTGCAAATGCAACATGACGCCTGCAGACCATTCCATCTAAGTCTGCATTCCAAACGGAGCTTCTTCCCTTCCGAGCTCTGCCATTCGCCCAAATGGTGGTTCCCCCCACATATGGGGTATTCAGAATACTCAGGACAAATTGGACAACAACTTTTGGGGTCCAATTTCTCCTGTTACCCTTGGGAAAATACAAAACTGGGGGCTAAAAAATAATTTTTGTGGAAAAAAAAAAGAATTTTTATTTTCACGGCTCTGCGTTATAAACTGTAGTGAAACACTTGGAGGTTCAAAGTTTTCACAACACATCTAGATAAGTTCCTTAGGGGGTCTACTTTCCAAAATGGTGTCATTTGTGGGGGGTTTCAATGTTTAGACCCATCAGGGGCTCTCCAAACGCAACATGGCGTCCCATCTCAATACCAGTCAATTTTGCATTGAAAAGACAAATGGCGCTCCTTCCCTTCCGAGCTCTGCCATGCGCCCAAACAGTGCTTTACCCCCACATAAGGGTATCAGCGTACTCAGGACAAATTGCACAACAACTTTTGGGGCCCAGTTCCTTCTGTTACCCTTGGGAAAATAAAAAATTGGGGGCGAAAAGATCATTTTTGTGAAAAAATATGATTTTTTATTTTTACGGCTCTACATTATAAACTTCTGTGAAGCACTTGGTGGGTCAAAGTGCTCACCTCACATCTAGATATGTTCCTTAGGGGGTCTACTTTCCAAAATGGTGTCACTTGTGGGGGGTTTCAATGTTTAGGCACATCAGTGGCTCTCCAAACGCGACATGGCGTCTCATCTCGATTCCAGTCAATTTTGCATTGAAAAGTCAATCGGCGCTACTTCCCTTCCGAGCTCTGCCATGCGCCCAAACAGTGGTTCCCCCCACATATGGGATATCAGCATACCCAGGACAAATTGTACAGCTTTTGGGGTCCATTTTCTCCTGTTACCCTTGGTAAAATAAAACAAATTGGAGCTGAAGTAAATTTTTTGTGAAAAAAAGGTAAATGTTCATTTTTTTTAAACATTCCAAAAATTCTTGTGAAACACCTGAAGGGTTAATAAACTTCTTGAATGTGGTTTTGAGCACCTTGAGGGGTGCAGTTTTTAGAATGGTGTCACACTTGGTTATTTTCTATCATATAGACCCCTCAAAATGACTTCAAATGAGATGTGGTCCCTAAAAAAAAATGGTGTAAAAATGAGAAATTGCTGGTCAACTTTTAATCCTTATAACTCGCTAACATAAAAAAAAATTTGGGTTCCAAAATTGTGCTGATGTAAAGTAGACATGTGGGAAATGTTACTTATTAAGTATTTTGTGTGACATATCTCTGTGATTTAAGGGCATAAAAATTAAAAGTTGGATAATTGCGAAATTTTCAAAATTTTCGCCAAATTTCTGTTATTTTCACAAATAAACGCAGGTAATATCAAAGAAAATTTACCATTGTCATGAAGTACAATATGTCACGAGAAAACAATGTCAGAATCACCGGGATCCGTTGAAGCGTTCCAGAGTTATAACCTCATAAAGGGACAGTGGTCAGAATTGTAAAAATTGGCCCGGTCATTAACGTGCAAACCACCCTTGACGGTAAAGGGGATATAACATGATGGGAATGTATCTGGAGATTCTCTTTAAATATTTTTAAGAGGAACGTGTGCTGTATTTTAACGCTTATTAAAAAAAAATTAAAGAAATCACATTTTCACTGGACTCTCCATACAGTTACGTGCATCGTGAAGCTTATAGTCCTCGTTGCTGTATAAAAAGCACTGCCGTCATATACATTTAGCCATTTTCTTGTTTTTCTATCTGGCAAGAGACTGTCCTGATCAATTGCTGTAAAATCAGGCAGTGACTTAAGTGTTCAGCAAGTTACGAACTGTACTCAGTAAGTTCTCCCAGGGTGCGACGAGACACGGTGATCAATTATATTCCGTCCATGCAGCAGATCTCCAAAAGAGACGCAATATTAAAAAAGACAAAGCCATACATCAAGGACCCATAGAAATGATGTTTGCATTGTTTGTCTGATCATATATTTCTTTTATTCTTTTTCTTCCTTTTCACTTTTAAAGATCAAATATATAAAACATTTCAATAACTCTAGAGAGTCAAGACAAAACAACAAGTCCGCTCACTGCTGAGCATTGTCAATGGCGCATTCCTACGTAAAATGGCAATATATGGCACAAATATATATAATATGGCCATATATCATGCTGAGAATCATCAGCCTTTACTTAAAACTGTGTCCCGATCATGATTAAGAATTTCCGCTCTGGATAAAAATGAAGGTTAAATAATATTACCCCATAGGTAAATGCATACGGTAACATAAATGTACTGTTTGATATGTACAAGAATAACCTTTATTATATAATATTTCCTTCTTTGTACAAGGACATACAGTAACTACTATTATACTGCGCCTATGTACAAGAATATAACTACTATAATACTGCCCCTATGTACAAGAATATAACTACTATAATACTGCCCCTATGTACAAGAATATAACTACTATAATACTGCCCCTATGTACAAGAATATAACTACTATAATACTGCCCCTATATACAAGAATATAACTACTATAATACTGCTCCTATGTACAAGAATATAACTACTATAATACTGCTCCTATGTACAAGAATATAACTACTATAATACTGCTCCTATGTACAAGAATATAACTACTATAATGTTGCTCCTATGTACAAGAATATAACTACTATAATTCTGCCCCCTATGTACAAGAATATAACTACTATAATACTGCCCCTATATACAAGAATATAACTACTATAATACTGCTCCTATGTACAAGAATATAACTACTATAATACTGCCCCTATATACAAGAATATAACTACTATAATACTGCTCCTATGTACAAGAATATAACTACTATAATACTGCTCCTATGTACAAGAATATAACTACTATAATACTGCCCCTATGTACAAGAATATAACTACTATAATACTGCTCCTATGTACAAGAATATAACTACTATAATACTGCTCCTATGTACAAGAATATAACTACTATAATACTGCTCCTATGTACAAGAATATAACTACTATAATACTGCCCTATGAACAAGAATATAACTACTATAATACTGCCCCTATGTAAGGAATATAACTACTATAATACTGCTCCTATGTACAAGAATATAACTACTATAATACTGCCCTATGAACAAGAATATAACTACTATAATACTGCCCCTATGTAAGGAATATAACTACTATAATACTGCCCCTATGTACAGGAATATAGCTACTAAAAGGCTATGTGCACACGTTGCGGATTCTCTGCGGATCTGCAGCGTTTTTTGAGGTGCAGAAACGCTGCAGATCCGCAATTGATTTACAGTATAATGTAGATCAAAGAGAAAAAAAAATGCTGTGCACACTTTGCGGAAAATCAGCTGCGGAAATGCTGCGGTTTAAAAGAAGTAGCATGTCACTTCTTTTTTGTGAATCTGCAGCGGTTTTGTACCCATTCCATTATAGAAAAACGCAGCAAAACCGCAAGAAAACCGCAGCAAAGACGCACAAAAAACGCTGCGGAACCTAAGCAAGGCCCAGGCTTCCCGGCCTACAATGGGTAGAAACACCCAAGCTGTTTCTAATGAGGATGCAAATACCAAAGTGATTTCTGAGGAAAAGAATGGAATGGAAGTAACAGCAGCAACATGAAAGATGAATTTGTGAAATTGAGTAAAGTAAAAGAACAAGCAAAAGCCATGGTTGTGTGTAAGAAAATTATTGTAAGGCTGGTTTCACATTTGCGTTTTTTGCCGCTGCGTTTTAGCGCTAAAAAACGTATACTTTTTTTCCTATACTTAACATTAAAAACGCATGCGTTTTTTTACATGCGTTTTGCCGCGTTTTGCCGCCGCATGCGTTTAAGGGTTAGGGTTAGGATCCCTTAGGGTTAGGGTTAGGATCCCTTAGGGTTAGGGTTAGGATCCCTTAGGGTTAGGGTTAGGATTCCTTAGGGTTAGGGTTAGCATCCCTTAGGGTTAGGGTTAGGATCCCTAGGGTTAGGATCCCTTACGGTTAGGGTTAGCATCCCTTAGGGTTAGGGTTAGGATCCCTAGGGTTAGGATCCCTTAGGGTTAGGGTTAGGATCCCTTAGGGTTAGGGTTAGGATCCCTAGGGTTACAGGCGGCGTTTAAACAGAGAAACGTGCGTTTCCAGTACAGAGGTGCCAAGGAGGACCTGCCAGACAGGAGGTTTGTGGTCAAGGAGCTCCTTTGCCACCAGATGGGGTTTGCGCCAGTCAGCATCTTGGTAGTGATTAATCTTCCAGACAAGCAGGGCTATTACATCAGCTTTAAGCTCATGACTGACCTGGGCAGAATCTGCTCTAACTTCCCCAAGTTTAGAGATGCTGGGGGCTGCAGTAAGTTCAGCTTTATTCCTATCTCTAAGCCAGATATGGTTACCATTAATGTCAACTTCTGGAATGAATCTGTTCCCCTGCAGAACATTGTGGTGTGGCTCCGGAGACATTGTGACCTCATCTCTGACCTCACCTAAAGCAGAGACAATGATGGTATCTGGACGGGAAGGTGGAGGGTCTTGGTGAAGCTGCACCAGTGCAATAACATCACTGCCAACTAAGGCTGGGTTCACATTGCGTTAATAGCAGCCCGTTCAACACATACGTGAACGGGCTGCTGTTAACGCAAGTGCCGTTATGGCAGCACGCTAGTGCAGATAGAGCATCTGCGAGCTCTATCTGTGCTAGTGGTGACGGACCCGGAAACGCTGCAGCCCGCGATTCCGGGTCCATCACTCAATGACGGCACATCACTAGCGCACGCCCATTGTGGGAGTGCGCTAGCGATGCATCTGACATTGGACTCAATGGCGGTGTTAACGAACTATGTTACACCGTGTTAATGCTGTGGTGTAACGTAGTCTGTCTAACGGACGCGCCCAACGCAATGTGAACCCAGCCTTACACAACTCCTTTATTGGGAGAAGGGTGTGTGTTTCTATCCTGGTCAGCCCAGAAAGTGTTTTAAATGTGGCAAGGCGGGTCACCTGGCAAATGCCTGTACTGTGGTGAAGTGCAACCTGTGTGGACTGCCAGAACATCAGGTGCAACCTCTGTGGGAAGATTGGCCACCATCACAGAGACTGTCCAGACGCTTGGCACAATATCTGTAAAGACTTTCCTGATGAGGATCTGGTAGCAAGAGCAGAGATTCTGGAGGAGGCAGCTTTACTGTCAAGGGAAATACTGACCAGACTAGAGGTCCACCAGGGGTCTACTCAGCTAACACCAGAGCAGCAGGGTTCAGAGGGGGCACAGGGGAGAATGGAGTTTGTCCCTCAGGAGCAGCAGTCAGAGGAAGGCATAGTACTTCAGTACTATCATCTGTGTCTGAAGGAAATAGCAATAATCAGACTAAGGGCAGAGACACACGTTGTATTTTTCGTGCAAGAATCGCATCGCACTGCACGGACTGGCCAGCACCTCTCTTGACCTGAGCTTGACAGCACGATGGATTACTATGCATCTGTCAAGCTCAGGTCAGGAGAGCCGACAGCCAGTACCAGTTTTACAATGCGATTCTCGCAAGAGAAATACAGTAGTGTGTCTCTGCCCTAAAAGAAGAAAAAAGACAAGACCTCCAGCAAACCTCAGAAGGAGTATGACACTGGCCAAGGAGCCAGAAAGAAAGTCCAGAGATCTGCAGGTGTAATGGTCGTATCTAATAGGTTTGATGTTATGTCTGAGTCTGATGGTCAGGGCTGCCACTAGAAATTTCGGGGCCCCATACTGGCAAAATTTTCGGAGCCCCCTTGAGACTCCGCCCAGGCTCCACCCCAGCCCCGCCTCCAGGCTCCACCCCACGAACTGTCCACAGTCCCACCGCTCTCTCTTGGAAAATCTCCACTTCTCACCTATCACACATTGACAGTTCCCATCACCAGATCACACATATAGCCGGCAGCTTTTGTTTTGGCCAAAAGATTTTTTAAGCCGCCACCATAACACGGTAGACACTTTTGGCCGGGCCCTACTCTACTGTAACCTACTAAATATTTGTTAAAATATGCAATACAATTTAGGTATATTTTTATTTATTTCTCAATTTTTAAAATGACCTATAATACTAAATACAAGGAACAAATACCACAGCACTATGACCAGATGACATATTACCACCACAGTGATCGAATAATATCACATACAAGGAACAAATACCGCTACACCATGACCAGACCGCATATAACCAACAATGACTGAATACTACAATACTGATCAGTAATAAAAAAAAAAACCCACAATACTATCACCATCAGTGCCATTATGCACAGGAGATCTGTATTTAGTAAGCAGTGTCTGTGTACAGGTAATACAGTGATCACTGGTGACATTACACACAGGAGCTCTGTATATAATATATAGGTAATACAGTGATCACTGGTGACATTGTACACAGGACCTCTGTATATAGTATACAGTGTATAGTGTCAGTGTATAGGTAACACTGACTCACCAGTGACGTCTCTAGGTGAAGTCCTTCATCTTTCATCCAGCACAGACCGCCATCACTTCATCCAGCCAGGACTCGTCTCTGCAGGAAATAAAACAGTTATCTCGAGTTCCGCTTGTAGAACACATTACGTAATTTTCCCAACTTCTACATTACACCACATGAAGAAGGCAACATAGTATCACTCTACACAGTAACAGGACCGCCCCCCATTTAAAACAGTATACTCAAAAAATAAAATAAATACATCACTGCAATAATAATATCCCTTAATTAGCCCCTATGGTAATATTCGCCATCCTAGCCCCCATGTGTCTCATTCCAGGCTCCAGCCATATGTTCTCCCATCCTGCCCTGATGAGTATCCATTCTGCCCCATATGATCTCCCCATCCTGCCCCATCTGTCTCCATCGTATCCATCCTGCCCCATCTGTCTCCATTCTGCCCCATCTGTTTCCAATCCTGCCCCATTTATGTCCAGCACTCTGCCCCATCTGTGTACAGCACTCTGCCCAGCACTCTGCCCCATCTCTGTCCAGCACTCTGCCCCATCTCTGTCCAGCACTCTGCCCCATCTCTGTCCAGCACTCTGCCCCATCTCTGTTCAGCACTCTGCCCCATCTCTGTCCAGCACTCTGCCCCATCTCTGTCCAGCACTCTGCCCCATCTCTGTCCAGCACTCTGCCCCATCTCTGTCCAGCACTCTGCCCCGTGTCCAGCTTTCTGCCCCCCATGTGTCCAGCTTTCTGCCCCCCCCCGTGTCCAGCTTTCTGCCCCCTCTGTGTCCAGCTTTACTGCCCCCTCTGTGTCCAGCCTTCTGCCCCCCGTGTCCAGCTTTACTGCCCCCCTGTGTCCAGCGGCCTTCTGCCCCCTCTGTGTCCAGCTTTACTGCCCCCCTGTGTCCAGCGGCTTTCTGCCCCCTCTGTGTCCAGCTTTACTGCCCCCCTGTGTCCAGCGGCCTTCTGCCCCCTCTGTGTCCAGCTTTACTGCCCCCCTGTGTCCAGCGGCCTTCTGCCCCCTCTGTGTCCAGCCTTCTGCCCCCCCTGTGTCCAGCTTTACTGCCCCCCTGTGTCCAGCGGCCTTCTGCCCCCCCTGTGTCCAGCTTTACTGCCCCCGTGTCCAGCGGCCTTCTGCCCCCGTGTCCAGCTTTACTGCCCCCTCTGTGTCCAGCTTTACTGCCCCCTCTGTGTCCAGCCTTCTGCCCCCCCTGTGTCCAGCTTTACTGCCCCCTGTGTCCAGCGGCCTTCTGCCCCCCTGTGTCCAGCTTTACTGCCCCCCTGTGTCCAGCGGCCTTCTGCCCCCTCTGTGTCCAGCCTTCTGCCCCCCCTGTGTCCAGCTTTACTGCCCCCCTGTGTCCAGCGGCCTTCTGCCCCGTCTGTGTCCAGCTTTACTGCCCCCCTGTGTCAAGCGGCCTTCTGCCCCCTCTGTGTCCAGCCTTCTGCCCCCCCTGTGTCCAGCTTTACTGCCCCCCTGTGTCCAGCGGCCTTCTGCCCCCTCTGTGTCCAGCTTTACTGCCCCCCTGTGTCCAGCGGCCTTCTGCCCCCTCTGTGTCCAGCCTTCTGCCCCCCCTGTGTCCAGCTTTACTGCCCCCCTGTGTCCAGCGGCCTTCTGCCCCCTCTGTGTCCAGCTTTACTGCCCCCCTGTGTCCAGCGGCCTTCTGCCCCCCCTGTGTCCAGCGGCCTTCTGCCCCCCCTGTGTCCAGCGGCCTTCTGCCCCCCCTGTGTCCAGCCTTCTGCCCAAACCCCCCCCCCCCACCCCCCGATCGCCGCTCTCAATAAAAATAAAAAAAGTTCTACTTACCTGCCGCGCTCCTCTCTCCATGCAGCTGCACCGTGCACTCGCCGGCGACTGACAATGACGTCAGACGCCGGCGACCTGCACGCTGCGGCTGGCGGCTGTTAACTATTGACGTGCGGGCGCGGGCCCGCACGTCAATAGCGTACAGCTGTAGCGCCGGCCGCCGCTAAGGGCCCGGTTCAGCCTGCGGCTGCCGGTAGGGGCCCGGTGAGCAGGTAAGAGGGGGCCCGATGCGGGCCCCCTCTGCTCACCGGGCCCCTTACGCCAGTCACGGCTGTAGTGCCCTGATGGCGGCCCTGCTGATGGTGATTTTGAGGATGACTTTAAAAGAATCGACGCAGAGTGTGATAGGGACGTAGAGGACTGTCCTCAGTCAAAGCGGAAGCCCTTACCTGAGGGCACTCAGGTACAGTCTGAAATGGAGACCGGTGATGGGCAGAATAACCTCGACTCAGATCTGTTACGCTGTCACCTGGAGAATGTCCAAACTCAGATAGATAAAATCATTAGGAAACATCAGAAAATGTAAAGTTATGGAAGGATGTGTCACTGGGTTGAAATATGACGAGCTCATTTTGCAACGTGTTTGTTTTTCAAACCACAAGTATGGACTCTTTAAGTTAATTTTAAATGTGTAATCTGGATATTTAACAAATGTGCGGTATATACAATCCAAGTGAATTTAGTTTTGTATTACTGGAGGAATTTAGTTAAATTTGATTGTATTTGTTTTTACAACAAAAATTGCCCCCTATGTGCAAGAATATAACTACTATAATACTGCCCCCTATGTACAAGAATAGAACTATTATAATGCTGTCCCCTATGTACAAGAATATAACTACTATAATACTGCCCCCTATGTACAAGAATATAACTGCTATAATACTGCTCCTATGTACAAGAATATAACTACTATAATACTATCCCCTATGTACAAGAATATAACTACTATAATACTGCCCTCTATGTACAAGAATATAACTACTATAATACTGCTCCTATGTACAAGAATATAACTACTATAATACTGCTCCTATGTACAAGAATATAACTACTATAATACTGCCCCTATGTACAAGAATATAACTACTATAATACTGCTCCTATGTACAAGAATATAACTACTATAATACTGCTCCTATGTACAAGAATATAACTACTATAATACTGCCCCTATGTACAAGAATATAACTACTATAATACTACTCCTATGTACAAGAATATAACTACTATAATACTGCTCCTATGTACAAGAATATAACTACTATAATACTGCCCCTATGTACAAGAATATAACTACTATAATACTGCTCCTATGTACAAGAATATAACTACTATAATACTGCCCCTATGTACAAGAATATAACTACTATAATACTGGTCCTATGTGCAAGAATATAACTACTATAATACTGCTCCTATGTTCAAGAATATAACTACTATAATACTGCCCCTATGTACAAGAATATAACTACTATAATACTGCTCCTATGTTCAAGAATATAACTACTATAATACTGCCCCTATGTACAAGAATATAACTACTATAATACTGCCCCTATGTACAAGAATATAACTACTATAATACTGCCCCATGTACAAGAATATAACTACTATAATACTGCCCCCTCTGTACAAGAATTTAAAGACCATAAAACCGCACATTAAAGCTGTGCAATACTATACAATGTCACCTTGTACTGTAGCTTTGAAACATTTTCTGTATATAACTTCATTTAGTCATGTGATTTTTATCTGCCCCCCTCCTTCATATTCCTGGGATTTGGTGGGGCGGCACATGGATGCATTAGGTCGTGCAGTATAATTTTCCATATTAAACTGATTACCATTGTCACAAGACCCCGGTGACATCTACAGATCTGGTGCATGTGACAAGGACCTCGGACATTTCGAGCTTTCCATTGTTGACTGCACCAATCATTTTCTATCATCCGCATTCTGTGCTCGTGGTTATCATGCATGAGGTATCCCACAAGGTGTAAGGATACAGACATGGAGCTATGCATGTTTCGTCTGACGAGACCTCAGGCGTTGGGTTTGATAGACGAATGATCCAATTGATGTAATTGTATGTGAAACCAAAAGTGACCCACTTTACAAGGGCTTCAGGCTCATTAACAATCTACAGTGCATCAATGGATCAATCACACAGTGCCTGATTACAGCACGCTGACCTACTTGTGAATACTCCATTCACTCCTCATCTATGGGGCTTCATTAAAAACAGTGTGAAAAAAGCTCATTACATGGAACGGGTGAATGAAAATCGCTGTGGTTTGGGAATCATGGGAGTGGTGATACTGCTGGATCTGTCAACAGGACCGCTCTTACAGTACAGAGCTCTATAGTGTGATCGCTCTTACAGTACAGAGCTCTATAGTGTGACAGCTCTTACAGTACAGAGATCTATAGTGTGACCGCTCTTACAGTACAGAGCTCTATAGTGTGACCGCTCTTACAGTACAGAGCTCTATAGTGTGACCGCTCTTACAGTACAGAGCTCTATAGTGTGATCACTCTTACAATACAGAGCTCTATAGTGTGACAGCTCTTACAGTACAGAGCTCTATAGTGTTACCGCTCTTACAGTACAGAGCTCTATAGTGTGATCGCTCTTACAGTACAGAGCTCTATAGTGTGATCGCTCTTACAGTACAGAGCTCTATAGTGTGATCGCTCTTACAGTACAGAGCTCTATAGTGTGATCGCTCTTACAGTACAGAGCTCTATAGTGTGACAGCTCTTACAGTACAGAGCTCTATAGTGTGACCGCTCTTACAGTACAGAGCTCTATAGTGTGATCGCTCTTACAGTACAGAGCTCTATAGTGTGATCGCTCTTACAGTACAGAGCTCTATAGTGTGATCGCTCTTACAGTACAGAGCTCTATAGTGTGATCGCTCTTACAGTACAGAGCTCTATAGTGTGACAGCTCTTACAGTACAGAGCTCTATAGTGTGACCGCTCTTACAGTACAGAGCTCTATAGTGTGATCGCTCTTACAGTACAGAGCTCTATAGTGTGACAGCTCTTACAGTACAGAGCTCTATAGTGTGACCGCTCTTACAGTACAGAGCTCTATAGTGTGATCGCTCTTACAGTACAGAGCTCTATAGTGTGATCGCTCTTACAGTACAGAGCTCTATAGTGTGATCGCTCTTACAGTATAGAGCTCTATAGTGTGACCGCTCTTACAGTACAGAGCTCTATAGTGTGATCGCTCTTACAGTACAGAGCTCTATAGTGTGACAGCTCTTACAGTACAGAGCTCTATAGTGTGACCGCTCTTACAGTACAGAGCTCCATAGTGTGACCGCTCTTACAGTACAGAGCTCTATAGTGTGACCGCTCTTACAGTACAGAGCTCTATAGTGTGACCGCTCTTACAGTACAGAGCTCCATAGTGTGACCGCTCTTACAGTACAGAGCTCCATAGTGTGACCGCTCTTACAGTACAGAGCTCTATAGTGTGATCACTCTTACAATACAGAGCTCTATAGTGTGACCGCTCTTACAGTACAGAGCTCTATAGTGTGACCGCTCTTACAGTACAGAGCTCTATAGTGTGACCGCTCTTACAGTACAGAGCCCTATAGTGTGACCGCTCTTACAGTACAGAGCTCTATAGTGTGACCGCTCTTACAGTACAGAGCCCTATAGTGTGACCGCTCTTACAGTACAGAGCCCTATAGTGTGACCGCTTTTACAGTACAGAGCTCTATAGTGTGACCGCTCTTACAGTACAGAGCTCTATAGTGTGACCGCTCTTACAGTACAGAGCCCTATAGTGTGACCGCTCTTACAGTACAGAGCTCTATAGTGTGACCGCTCTTACAGTACAGAGCCCTATAGTGTGACCGCTCTTACAGTACAGAGCCCTATAGTGTGACCGCTTTTACAGTACAGAGCTCTATAGTGTGACCGCTCTTACAGTACAGAGCTCTATAGTGTGACCGCTCTTACAGTACAGAGCTCTATAGTGTGACCGCTCTTACAGTACAGAGCCCTATAGTGTGACCGCTCTTACAGTACAGAGCTCTATAGTGTGACCGCTCTTACAGTACAGAGCCCTATAGTGTGACCGCTCTTACAGTACAGAGCCCTATAGTGTGACCGCTTTTACAGTACAGAGCTCTATAGTGTGACCGCTCTTACAGTACAGAGCTCTATAGTGTGACCGCTCTTACAGTACAGAGCCCTATAGTGTGACCGCTCTTACAGTACAGAGCTCTATAGTGTGACCGCTCTTACAGTACAGAGCCCTATAGTGTGACCGCTCTTACAGTACAGAGCTCTATAGTGTGACCGCTCTTACAGTACAGAGCTCTATAGTGTGACCGCTCTTACAGTACAAAGCTCTATAGTGTGACCGCTCTTACAGTACAGAGCTCTATAGTGTGACCGCTCTTACAGTACAGAGCTCTATAGTGTGACCGCTCTTACAGTACAGAGCCCTATAGTGTGACCGCTCTTACAGTACAGAGCTCTATAGTGTGGCCGCTCTTACAGTACAGAGCTCTATAGTGTGGCCGCTCTTACAGTACAGAGCTCTATAGCGTGACCGCTCTTACAGTACAGAGCTCTATAGTGTGACCGCTCTTACAGTACAGAGCTCTATAGTGTGACCGCTCTTACAGTACAGAGCCCTATAGTGTGACCGCTCTTACAGTACAGAGCTCTATAGTGTGACCGCTCTTACAGTACAGAGCTCTATAGTGTGACCGCTCTTACAGCACAGAGCTCTATAGTGTGACCCCTCTTACAGTACAGAGCTCTATGGTGTGACCGCTCTTACAGTACAGAGCCCTATAGTGTGACCGCTCTTACAGTACAGGGCTCTATAGTGTGATCGCTCTCACAGTACAGAGCTCTATAGTGTGATCGCTCTTACAGTACAGGGCTCTATAGTGTGATCGCTCTCACAGTACAGAGCTCTATAGTGTGATCGCTCTTACAGTACAGAGCTCTATTGTGTGACCGCTCTTACAGTACAGAGCTCTATAGTGTGACCGCTCTCACAGTACAGAGCTCTATAGTGTGACCGCTCTTACAGTACAGCGCTCTATAGTGTGACCGCTCTTACAGTACAGAGCTCTATAGTGTGATCGCTCTTACAGTACAGAGCTCCATAGTGTGATCGCTCTTACAGTCCAGAGCTCCATAGTGTGATCGCTCTTACAGTACAGAGCTCTATAGTGTTACCGCTCTTACAGTACAGAGCTCTATAGTGTGACCGCTCTTACAGTACAGAGCTCTATATTGTGATCGCTCTTACAGTACAGAGCTCTATAGTGTGACCGCTCTTACAGTACAGAGCTCTATAGTGTGACTGCTCTTACAGTACAGAGCTCCATAGTGTGACCGCTCTTACAGTACAGAGCTCTATAGTGTGACTGCTCTTACAGTACAGAGCTCTATAGTGTGACCGCTCTTACAGTACAGAGCTCTATAGTGTGACTGCTCTTACAGTACAGAGCTCCATAGTGTGACCGCTCTTACAGTACAGAGCTCTATAGTGTGACCCCTCTTACAGTACAGACCTCTATAGTGTGACCCCTCTTACAGTACAGAGCTCTATAGTGTGACCGCTCTTACAGTGCAGAGCTCTATAGTGTGACCTCTCTTACAGTACAAAGCTCTATAGTGTGACCGCTCTTACAGTACAGAGCTCTATAGTGTGACCGCTCTTACAGTACAGAGCTATATAGTGTGACCGCTCTTACAGTACAGAGCTCCATAGTGTGACCGCTCTTACAGTACAGAGCTCTATAGTGTGACTGCTCTTACAGTACAGAGCTCTATAGTGTGACCCCTCTTACAGTACAGACCTCTATAGTGTGACCCCTCTTACAGTACAGAGCTCTATAGTGTGACCCCTCTTACAGTACAGACCTCTATAGTGTGACCTCTCTTACAGTACAGAGCTCTATAGTGTGATCGCTCTTACAGTACAGAGCTCTATAGTGTGACCCCTCTTACAGTACAGACCTCTATAGTGTGACCCCTCTTACAGTACAGAGCTCTATAGTGTGACCCCTCTTACAGTACAGACCTCTATAGTGTGACCTCTCTTACAGTACAGAGCTCTATAGTGTGACCGCTCTTACAGTACAGAGCTCTATAGTGTGACCCCTCTCACAGTACAGAGCTCTATAGTGTGATCGCTCTTACAGTACAGAGCTCTATAGTGTGACCGCTCTTACAGTACAGAGCTCTATAGTGTGACCCCTCTTACAGTACAGAGCTCTATAGTGTGACCGCTCTTACAGTACAGAGCTCTATAGTGTGACCCCTCTTACAGTACAGAGCTATATAGTGTGACTGCTCTTACAGTACAGAGCTCTATAGTGTGATCGCTCTTACAGTACAGAGCTCTATAGTGTGACCGCTCTTACAATACAGAGCTCTATAGTGTGACCGCTCTTACAGTACAGAGCTCTATAGTGTGACCGCTCTTACAGTACAGAGCTCTATAGTGTGACCCCTCTTACAGTACAGAGCTATATAGTGTGACCGCTCTTACAGTACAGAGCTCTATAGTGTGATCGCTCTTACAGTACAGAGCTCTATAGTGTGACCGCTCTTACAGTACAGAGCTCTATAGTGTGACCGCTCTTACAGTACAGAGCTCCACCCTTTCCATGAGCATATTAGGTCTTTTCTTTTTGCAGGAAAAGCTGCAGTTGTAAATTACATTTTACATTACATTGTACTGGAAAACAGGAGAAAAAATGTAATCAGTTTGAACTGGTGAGAAAATGTTTTTGTTACTGTTTTTTGGGGGTTAATTTCTTACAGTTTTCTTTACAGTATAGATAACTGGCCAGCCTGATCCTCAGCTCAGTATATTGTGATGATTCCAATCGTGTAGTTTTATTATTTGAGAGGCTTTAAAAAATATTCTCAAGTTTGTAAAAGATTGTTACTTTCTAGTTCAGTAACTTTCTTATATTTCCATCCATGCATTTGTGCGAGGTCTCTTTTTTGTGTGGTGACTGGTGAGCTGTTGTATTTATTAGCATCATTTTAAGGTACGCGCAATGTTTTCATCCCTTTTTATCCCATTATTTATTGTTTGAAACTGTTAACTTTTTGCATTTTTATTTTTTTTTCTTTACAAAGTTTATCTTACGAGTTAAATTAAATTATATCTTGATAGATCTGACTTTTAGGGGCCAATTATGCTTTTTTCTTTATTTTTTGCTTACAGTTTATCGCCAATGGTCTTCACAGAAAATCTAAGATGACCGGGATTATGCCACTTTAATGCCACTGTGAAAGATTTACAGAGGCATAAAGGGGGTTAAACAGATGCGATTGGATCCAGCTCTGGTTGCTTCCTTTACAGTTATATGCTGGCTGTATAATACAGCTGGCACCTTCCCTGTATTGAATGGGCTCAGCTCTCCAGGCTACTCCTTACACACTCACCCAACATAGGAAATACAATTTACAAATAATTTGTATATACCTCACAATTATCAACAACATCAGGCTTCACTACTGCTATTGATCACTACAGAACTATTTCTCCAAGAGACTAGTAAGGATTCCAGGTTTGTGCACCATTTGCCTCATTAGTCTTTGAATTATTGTGCCAATGATTTAAGACAATAAAACCTTCAAAGATAACAGTACTTTCAGGCAACTTTTCTGAATAAGCTGTCCTGTATTTTCACCAGTTTTCCCTTTTGCAGGCTCTATATATAATTTTCAGTACACTCTGAGCTAGTGAGTGGAGACTATCTGCCAGGATATTTCCTACACAGAATACGATTCCTGCCCTTTAATTTTTAGTTTACAGAAAGGGAAATACAGCGGCAGCATGGAGAATATTATACAGCGACACTGAGCGGTGCAGATATGAATCCATTACTGGAGTGAGGTAAAAGACTTGTTAGAAAGCTCAGCATCACCTTTCTTCTTCTTTTTTACTGATTCCTCACTCCTTCCCCCTTCCTTCTCCTTAGAGTGGGAGCAAGATGAATTTGAGATGCTTTTTCACAGTGGATGATGAGTGGAAAGACGAAGCTCGCTCATCTGTGCACACCATATATTTTCCTGCTTAGATATGACAACCGGTAGCAAGCCAATGAGTGGGATGAGGGTCGGGGGAACTTCATTTCAGGTATTTATGACATTTACAGTGGATATACCGTAAATGTATGAAATGGAAATAGTGTAAGGTACCTGAGCGGGGTAGTCGTGGGTGAGCTGTAGCTCCTGTACCCTACAAGAAAATCGTGTGCCATTCCTAGTGTGCTGTTAAGTGTGGGGTCTATCACATTCACTTGGGGGCCACAGGCCTCCACTGACTTCAGGCTTCCATCTTCAGGAACCGCCGCACACAATCCAGGGGACATCAAATGCTTTTCAATGGTCAAACTTTTACTGAACAGTTCACAGACGTTACAGTGGAGCATGTGGGGTAGGGCACAACGGGTTAGTCTTTAGTTCAGGTACCCTCAGGACATAAGTTCAGCCTTAGCAATCGTTCCTGATAGAGCATCCCTTTTCCTGCTGTCTCCACTTCCTCTAGGAATCCCTCTCCACCAATGGCAGTGCACCCGGATTCCATCATCCTCCGCCCCTGAGGGTCTATGTCCATTTTCCCCTGCAGGCCTGCAGGTGCGATGTGCCCTATTGCCCCGGCGCCAATCTCAAGGTCCCTGGCCCAATGAATGGATCCACATGGAGGAGTTGTATGGCAACCCACTGCCCCGAGTGATAGGCCCATGTTGGCCTTTGCAGCCCACTGCACTTGAACTCCACAATGAACTTGCTTAAACCTTCAACTATTCCATAACCAGGAAGTCCCTCTCCTTTTATTGACACTATTCTCCTCCTAACTGTGGGCTTGTACCTAACATTAACTATTCCTTATCTATTTCCTATCTCCTACCGTATATTACTAATAATCCTTGCTTTCTTTTATGTATGAACACTAATCTTTATACACTATCATGGGGTGTGCCCCTACACATCACCATAACACATTACATAGGGATTATACACACACACATTAAATGCATAAAACACATAACACCGTTCACATTATACATACTGTATGCATATGGGGTTTGTCTTCAGAGTAGGGACAGGGTAAGACAGTCCACGTCCTCACAATACCTCCTTACTTTTGTATAAGTTTTCAGGCTATGATTTCCCACTACTGGACAGGGAGCAGAGATTGAGAAAAAGTGTTGGAGTTTACACAATTCCTGCTCACGAATGGGAGATTCCGGTTGGGATCTTCGTGTCCATATGTCGCCAACATGATTGCACTCTGTAGTATACCGTGCCCACAGGTGTTGCTATAGCGTGTGCAGAGATGGCAGTCATACACAGGCACTGGGTATCAAAGACCCTGTCTGTTGGGGGCACTGTTACATACTTTGCACCGGGGACTGAGTACTTGACGTCATGCCTCTGCTTTGCCCTGTACAGCAGGAGCTCACTCCTGGCACAGCAGCGGAGCGTCGGTGATCACGTCCATCTTGTTGTGATGGAACAGGCAATATAGCGCTCGGTCATGCGGAACGATTCCCATCTCTTAAATCACCACTCCTGGAGTTGGCCGGCTTCCCGTAGCCATTTTATTTTGCGTCTCTACATCATTCCTGTGATATTTTTTCTGCAGAGAGAAATTGCTGAGATAGTCAAGATCCATCCATGACAGATTTAATAAGCTGTGGGCGAGCGGTGATGAATAATGGCGTGCGACACCGGGACATTCAGGAATAACAGGGGCGTCGTGTCTAATTCTCTGTAGATGAGAGAAACTGGGTGACAACCACTAATGGGAACCATTACTGAACTGGCTAGGCTTGCCACTCAAATTTGCTGGGACTGTGCCAAATTTTCCCAGTCTGGATCAGATTGGGGTTGATAAAAACTCCAAAAGGGTGGACTCCTGCGTAGGTCTGTGACATCCTTATTCCTCTAACACAGGGTGTTGCTGGGGTGGGACCTTGTTGTGAATTCAGCTTTTGGGCTCCCTCCGGTGGTTGTAGAGGGTAATGCAGTTGTGCCTGGACTGCAGGATTGGACAGGTGTATCTACTAATTGCAAAACTGACTGGGGTATATAGCTTTGCAGGACTCTTTAGTCCCTGCCAGTTGTCCATTGTTTTTGGAGGATTCACATCCCTTCTGGTCTCTCCTGTTCGCTGTGCTTTTCTTCAAAGATAAGTCCTGGCTTTGTTTTTGCTGTCCACCTGCTGTGGACCTTATAGTTCTGTGCATTTTCATGTTTTTTTTCTTGTCCAGCTTTGTCTGTGAAGTATTTTTTGCAGCCTTGCTGTGTCTCTGGAGATGCAGATATACCCTCCATGTCTTTAGTCAGATGTGGAGTTTTGTATTTTCTGTGGTGGATATTTTCTAGTGTTTTAATACTGACCGCATAGTACTCTGTTCTATTCTTTCTATTTAGCTAGTATGGCCTCCTATGCTAAATCCTGATTTCATGTCTGCATATGTTATTTCCCTCTCCTCTCACAGTCAATATATGTGGGGGGCTGTCTGTCCTTTGGGGATTTTCTCTGAGGCAAGATAGGTTTCCTGTTTCTGTCTTTAGGGGGAGTTAGTTTCTTAGGCTGTGTCGAGGGGTCTAGGGAGTGTTAGGTACCCCCCACAGCTACTTCTAGCTGCGCTGCTAGGTTCAGGGTTTGCGGTCAGTACAGGTGCCACCTTCTCCAGAGTATGTCTCATGCTGCTCCAAGGCCACCAGATCATAACAGGACCTTTAGACTTAAAGAAGGTAGATAAGACTAAAAAAAGTCTGTCTTTTCTTCAACCAGCGCCCATGGTCTATGTCTGGTAATAGAGGTCAGACCTAAATATATAAATGGGGATGAACTGGAATACCACATACAACACAAGAACAAGAGGGCCATTGCTTCAGTTGGGGAATCTGGCAATAATTGCTCATTTTTTCCACAGCACCCCTACAGGAAATATGAAGAATTACACTGGTTTAATTTAATGCAGGGAAATTCTGGGTCCTCCAGTGATAGTGACAACCTTTGTGTTCGCTGTCTACAATGGCTATTAGATAAACTTTATAAGCTCAATATTTCTTTTGGTGTTTTTATTTTCTAAACCAACTTTTTAACAATTTAATTACCAAAGCTCAGAGGGATTTATGAGAGAAGAAAAACCTGGTGGTATTTCAAGCTTATTATTATTATTATTTATTTATATAGCACCATTGATTCCATGGTGCTGTACATGAGAAGGGGCTACATACAAATTACAGATATCACTTACAGTAAGCAAACTAACAATGAGAGACTGATACAGAGGGGCGAGGACCCTGCCCTTGCGGGCTTACATTCTACAGGATGGTGGGGATGGAGACAATAGATTGAGGGTTGCAGGAGCTCCGGTGTTGGTGAGGCGGTAGCTTCGGTGGTGGTGAGGAGGCAGCGGGGTCAGTGCAGGCTGTAAGCTTTCCTGAAGAGGTGGAGAAAAGGATGTTGCAGTAGTTGAGGCAGGAGATGATGAGGGCATGCACAAGCATTTTAGTAGATTGACGGTTGAGGAAAGGATGGATTCTGGAGATATTTTTGAGCTACTGGCGACAGGAGGTGGAAAGAGCTTGGATGTGCGGTTTGAAGGACAGGGCAGAGTCAAGGGTTAGTCCGAGGCAGCGGACTTCCGGTACGGGGGAAAGCATGATGTCATTGATTGCAATAGATAGGTCAGGTAAGGAAGATCTATGGGATGGAGGAAAGATGATGAGTTCAGATTTGTCCACATTGAGTTTGAGGAAGCGAGAGGAGAAGAAGGAGGATATGGCTGATAGACACTCCGGGATTCTGGATAATAGGGAGGTGACGTCTGGGCCAGAGAGGTAGATCTGAGTGTCATCAGCATAAAAGTGGTACTGGAATCCATGAGACTTTATGAGTTGTCCCAAGCCAAGTGTATAGATTGAGAAGTGTAGGGGTCCTAGAACAGAACCTTGGGGGACTCCAACAGAGAGAGGGTGGGATGAGGAGGTAGTGTGGGAGTGGGAGATGCTGAATGTGTGGTTGGAAAGGTATGAGGAGATCCAGGATAGGGTGAGGTCTTTGATGCCAAATGTTTATAGACTGAATCTGGTTTATTCAAATGAATAGGGCTACGCTGCAATACCACTTACAGCCATTGGATAAGTGTGGTGCTGTGTCTCTTAAAAAAAACTGTCATATTTTTCTAATTTCAGATAATCTGATATAATATTGTAAGGACGGAAAGTACCAGATGTAGGTAATAAGGTATGGGGGGTGCGCCGAAGGGAAGCCACTATGATAACCATTCGCCCGCACTTATTTGATTGAGTGTTTAATTTATCTGATCATCTGGTACTGCCCAATGTGGTTCACAGTGACCATGATACAGAATAATGAGCTCACTACCAGGGCACACAGCGAGGTACCGGCTATGATGTCATAAACACCAGCTCATCCTATCTCATTCCGTGGCTCGTTCTCTACTTCGGCATGTCCGCATTTCTGGTAAGAGTGCACTTCACATCAAGATATAATTATGCTGCTTCTACACTGATTGTCTGACTTACTCCAAATCACACGACTGCCTTGCGTCTTACGCTAAGAATCCCAATAGCTACGGTTTGATTCCAACTGATGCAAGATGCTACTGAGGCCAATGGCAGAAGAAAATGACTACTTTCTCTCCATCTGAGAAAATCGGTCCAGTTATGCTGATTAGAGTTTGATCAGAGTTTCATCAGTTTTTCTCAGAGGTGGAGAGGAAGGAAAAAAGGTTTATCCACCGTCTCCCTTCAGTCAGCCCGTGAAAATCATACCACACTCGGATGTCATTTGAGTGTGGTCCAATGTTTTACACGGATCCATGGACCTATAAAATCGAGTGTTGAATCAAAATTATATTGATTTTTTTTCCTCGGACCAGAAAAAAAATCTTACGTGCACAGCCCTATAGAATCATATCAAGCAAAACCACGGAGAGCACTATAAGTGGTGGAGTGCACAAGTCCTGTAGGAAAGTCTCCTGGACAAGCATGAGGGAAACGAGAAGACTCAGAAGAGTAATAGTTGTCCAAAGATGTCTTAATGCCAGCATGCTGTGCACTTATGCTATACCTTAAATTCCACCGTATAGAGTAAACATAGTACCATACAGTTAAAGTGCACAATTTCTAGAATTAGGTTAGAATTTGCCAAAATTCCCCAAAATTTCCCCGGTGAATGCAAATCTTGATACGAATCTAATAAAAAGGCAGCACACCGGTCATCCTGGATTCTGAGGACCAGAAAGGCATTGAAATACCAATAAACTCTTATACTCACCTCTCCTCAACCCTCCACATATCTGTTCCATCTCCACTCACTCCGTATCTGTCCTCCAACTGGTTCCTATTACTTCCACTTCTCCCTCTGGGTCTTCTGTTGTCTACATCCCACAAGGGGGCACAATATTTATGTGAGTTGTTGTCCACAGGACCGTACGGGCAAAGTCTTCTTTAGTTGAGCGATAGAAGACCCAATTGGAGGATGGGACAGGAGTGGCATCGGAACCATAAAGGAGAAGTCGAAGAAAGTTGAATAGAAGAGTTTATTGTTTCTGACTGTTTCCAGAAGATACGATTCGGACTAGTTATTCAATGCATATATCCCCTTCTGAATTGAGTGAATTTGCCTGAATCGAAATTCAGGACTTTCACTCAAGTTTTCTACCATCAAGAAATTGCAAATTGTGTAGCAAATAGATATAAAATTTGCAAAAAATATTTGCAAATTGCTGCTCTCTCAGTTTTTGATATGTGAATGGGAAAGTAACCTGGCGAGTAGATGTGCAACATATTTATGGATCGAAAAAGACGGGTGTATCTGAGTCACCATAACCCCGTTTTATAGCAAACAATCCAAATACAAAAATATCACATTTTTCAATTACATGACGTTAGTTAACAGTTAACACTAAAAACAATTAAAAAGCAAAAAATGACAGTATAATCGCCTAACCCTCCAAATCCAAATCATCTCCCTACAAATTAATATATAACGAGGTACAGAAATATGTGTGTTGTTACAGGCCGCCCCCCCAAAAAAACATATAAGATTGACTTCAGTAACAAATAGTCATAACACACCAGTAAATCACAGGGATACAATAACACACATATAAAGAAAAATGCAAAATCCCACATAAGAGTTTGACCAGAAGGTAAGAGAGGATAGGGAGAGGGCATAAGCCTTTGTGTTTCATTGTATCCTGCTATTTTGGGTGGTGCCGCTCCATTCTACCCTTTAGCAATTTACTTTTTGTTTTATAAAAAAGGTAATAAATCTTATTGTAGTAGGGGGTGGCTAGAGGTGAGCAAATTTTTTGAAGGTGAACCAAATTATCCTGGAATTTTACAAGAAATTTGGATTCACCATTGGATCAATTATTTTTGGTGAAATCAAAAGGGATGGCAAAGTGTTAAGAAAAATGTAAAAAAAAAATATAAACATCTAGTCTTAATTTGTCTTCTTTGTACTGGTCCTTGGTGTATTCTTCACTGACAATTCATTGCGTCTTCTGGTGCATTGCACCAGCGCCATCTCATGCGCTAACAGCATTCCTGCACTACTGGTATCTTCTGTAGCCCAGCATCTTAGGCATCTCCTGCGCTAACTGAATTTTCTGGAGCCCGGCATCTTGGGCATCTCCTGTGATGGCGGCATCTTCTGGCACCCTCCATTTTGGGCATCTCCTGCACTAACTGCATCTTCTGGAGCCCGGCATTTTGGGCATCTCCTGTGCTGGCAAAATCTTCTGGAGTCTGGCATCTTGGACATTTCCTGCACTAACGGCATCATCCGGCGCTCTCAATCTTGTGCATCTCCTGTGCTGGCTGCATCTTCTGGTGCCTTCCATCTTGGGCATCTCCTTGGCTAACTGCATTTTCTGGAGCCCAACATCTTGGGCATCTCCTGTGCTAACTGCATCTTCTGGAGCGAGGCATTTTGGGCATTTCCTGTGCTAACTGCATCTTCTGTAGCCTGGCATCTTGGGCAATTCCTGTGCTAATGGCATTATCTGAAGCCCAGAATCTTGGGCATCTCCTGTGTTGTCGGCATCTTCTGGAATCCAGCATCTTGGACATTTCCTGCCCTAACGGCATCATCCAGCACCCTCCATCTTGGGCATCTCCTGTGCTGGCGGCATCTTCTGGAGCCCGGCATTTTGGGCATCTCCTGTGCTGGTAACATCTTCTGGAGTCCAGCATCTTGCACATTTCCTGAACTAACGGCATCATGCGGCACTCTCCATCTTTGACATCTCCTGTGCTGGCGGCATCTTCTGGCGCCCTCCATCTTGGGCATCTCCTGCGCTAACTGCATCTTCTGGAGCCCGGCATCTTGGGTATTTCCTGTGCTAAGGGCATTATCTGAAGCCCAGAGTCTTGCGCATCTCCTGTGCTGGTGGCACCTTCTGGAGTCTGGCATCTTGGGTATTTCCTGCGCTAACGGCATCTTTGGTTGCCCGCCATCTTGGACATCTTCTGTGCTAACAGCATATTCCGGAGCCCGGCATCTTGGACAATTCGTTCACTGACTAGAACGTGTCACCATGACTTGTGTCACGCAATATCATAACAACACTTCCAAGTCAAAGCAAGAGACGCCGAAGATGCAGAATGCCAGAACGTGCCATCAGAACGTGCCGAAGATGCCAAGTGCTAGAATAAACCCAAATGGCACTGTGAAGACCAAATTTGTGACCTCACCAAAGAAGTTGACTTGCCACGGGTTCACGTGGCGGGCCCGATGAGGGCTGAGTCACTATGATTTATGTATTTGTGAACAAATAAATTTGATGCAAATGGAATTGTCTTTCCAAACATGAAGAGAATTGAAATTTCTGCAGATTTTCTCTCTATTAGAGATGATGACAAATTTTGAGAGACCTCTCTAAGCAGAAGGGTCATATCTAAAGGTGCTCCCAATGTATGGTGTAAGACTTTTGTGCAAATATCGGTGACATAATCACATACTAAACAGTATTTAAGAATTTCTCTTATGGAGAATACCCGTTATGGACCAAGCATTATATAAATTAACTAGGTGTCTTATAAAATCACCTTCCAATGACTGCATCAGACACAAAGCGAGATAGTGATTTATCTGTATTGAATGTATCGATTATGGCCGACGCTCTTCCAGACATTCATTGGATTATTAAATAGCACTCATGAGTTACAGCGTAGCGGTGCAGGTGAGGAAACGGCCGAGCGCCCGGTAATGTATTGTAATGTTACGGACGTGTGTGGAATTACGAGGCGCAGCGCTGAATCCAATGTAGGGAGCCGCGACCCATAACTCATGTCTGAAGGGTCTTTATCGCTGTCTATTAAAATAACACGGTACAAAGCGAAGTACCTCGATTCTCCAAAGGACAAGTACTGTACACAGCAATAAACCTGAATATTAGGACATCTCTCCAGTATATTTACGGTCTGTAGTCCAAGAACAGAGAGAACCAATACTGTATATGGAGAGTAGCCCCTACATGACAGGTGATAGGGGGATGGGTATCTTCAGACCACTCCAAATCCAGTGGGGAAAAAAAGTATTTAGTCAGTGACCAACTGTGCAAGTTCTCCCACTTAAAAAGATGAGCGAGGCCTGTAATTGACATCATAGGTAGACCACAGCTATGAGAGTCAAAATGAGAAAACAAATCCAGAAAAACACCTTGTCTGATTTGGTAAGATTTATTTTGCAAATTATGGTGGAAAGTAAGTATTTGACACCTAAACACATGCAAGATTTCTGGCTCTCACAGACCTGAAACTTCTTCTTTAAGAGGCTCCTCTGTCCTCCACTCATTAACTGTAGTAATGGCACCTGGTTGAACTTGTTATCAGTATAAAAGACACCTGTCCAGAACCTCAAACCGTCACACTCCAAACTCCACTATGGTGAAGACAAAAGAGCTGTCGAACAACACCAGAAACAAAATTGTAGCCCTGCACCAGGCTGGGAAGACTGAATCTGCAATAGCCAACCAGCTTGGTGTGATGAAATCAACTGTGGGAGCAATAATAAGAAACTGGAAGACTTAGAAGACCACTGATAATCTCCTTTGATCTGGGGCTCCACCCCGTGGATTAAAAATTATCACAAGAACAGTGAGCAAAAATCTCAGAACCACGCGGGGGGACCTAGTGAATGACTTGCATAGAGCTGGGACCACCGTAACAAAGGCTCCCATCAGTAACACACTACGCCGCCAGGGACTTAGATCCTGCAGTGCCAGACGTGTCCCACTGCTTAAGCCAGTACATGTCCGTGCCTGTCTGCAGTTTGCTAGAGAGCATTTGGGCTATCCAGAAGAGTATTGGGAGAATGTCATATGGTCTGATGAATCCACAGTAGAACTGTTTAGTAGAAACAAAACTGATTGTGTTCGGAGGAGACAGAATGCTGAGTTGCATCCAAAGAACACCATACCTACTGTCAAGCATGGGAGTGGCAACATCATGCTTTGGGGCTATTTCTCTGCAAAGGGACCAGGACGACTGATCCGTGTACATAAAAGAATGAATGGGGCCATGTATCATGAGATTTTGAGTACAAACCTTCCATCAGCAAGGACATTGAAAATGAAACGTGGATGGGTCATTCAGCATGACAATAATTAGTGATGAGCGAGTGTACTCATTGCTTGGGTTTTCCCGAGCACATTCGGGTGATCTCCGAGTATTTGTTAGTGTTCGGAGATTAAGTATTCATCACCGCAGCTGAATGATTTAAGCTACTAGCCTGCTTGATTACATGTGGGGATTCCTTAGCTACCAGGCAACCCACACATGTAATAAGGCTGGCTAATAGCTGTAAATCATTCAGCTGAGGTGATGAAAACTAAATCTCTGAACACTAACAAATACTCAGAGATCACCCAAGCGTGCTCGGGAAAACCCGAGCAATGAGTATACTCACTCATCACTAATAATGATCCCATCACTGTGACATCACTGTGTGCATTATCCCTGAACTCACTTCACTGTGTGTATTTACCCTGCACTGTGACATCACTGTGTGTATCCCAGTACTGTGACATCACTGTGTGTATCCCTGCACTGTGACATCACTGTGTGTATTATCCCTGAACTCACTTCACTGTGTGTATTATCCCTGAACTGTGACATCACTGTGTGTATTATCCCTGTACTGTGAGATCACTGTGTGTATCATCCCTGTACTATGACATTACAGTTTCCTTTATCCCTGTACTGTGACATCACTGTGTGTATTATTATTGTGCAATGACATCACTGTGTATTATCCCTGTACTGTGACATCACTGTGTGTATTATCCCTGAACTCACTTCACTGTGTGTATTATCCCTGAACTGTGACATCACTGTGTGTATTATTATTGTGCAGTGACATCACTGTGTATTATCCCTGAACTGTGACATCACTGTGTGTATTATGAAGCTTTTCACTTGCCACTGATGTAACCTGGTTGGATCAGAGCAGCCCTATTACATATTTCGCTATTCCATGGCTACTTGTTGCACCTTTGACTATAATCAATACGAGCATTCCCCTCGGAACAGATATCTAAAACACGTGAAAATCTGAATAATCTGTGCAGAATTTATAGCAACATAATAAGAATGTCAAACAAATACAGAGTGAACACCTGTCACAACCTGTCAGACGCTGTCAACTGCTGTAATCTCATATCCCAATAATGATGATTCTTCATACAGAGGATGCAGCCGCCAAAAGCTGCTGCCGTAACATGCAAATAACATAGCGTGGCCAACCTGATACACTGCAAATGAGTGATGCACTTATCAAATAGTCTAGGAGCAGGTTAAGTTACTGTCATAGCAGCGTAGCTGTCATGTTGGCAACTACTATAACTGTATGTTCTGTAAGGCCAAATTTCCCAAAATGAACAAGGATGAAACTACAATAATAATGCTCTATGGACAAGAGTACAGCTAGTATGATAATACCGATTACGTCCAAGAAAATCACTACTATAATATTACCCATATGTTCAAGAATAAAACTATGGTAATACTACCCTTACGTGCCAGAATATTACTATTATAATGCTGCCCTATATGTACAAGAAATATAACTACTATAATACTGCCCCCTATGTACAAGAATATAACTACTATAATACTGCTCCTATGTGCAAGAATGTAACTACTATAATACTGCCCCATGTACAAGAATATAACTACTATAATACTGCCCCATGTACAAGAGCATAACTACTATAATACTGCTCCTATGTACAAGAATATAACTACTATAATACTGCCCCATGTACAAGAATGTAACTACTATAATACTGCTCCTATGTACAAGAATATAACTACTATAATACTGTTGCTATGTACAAGAATATAACTACTATAATACTGTCCCTATGTACAAGAATATAACTACTATAATACTGCCCCTATGTACAAGAATATAACTACTATAATACTGCCCCTATGTACAAGAATATAACTACTATAATACTGCTCCTATGTACAAGAATATAACTACTATAATACTGCCCCTATGTACAAGAATATAACTACTATAATACTGCTCCTATGTACAAGAATATAACTACTATAATACTGCTCCTATGTACAAGAATATATCTACTATAATACTGCCCCTTATGTACAAGAATATAACCACTATAATACTGCCCCTATGTACAAGAATATAACTGCTATAATACTGCTCCTATGTACAAGAATATATCTACTATAATACTGCTCAATATATGTAGAATATAACTACTATAATACTGCCCCTTATGTACAAGAATATAACCGCTATAATACTGCTCCCATGTACAAGAATATATTATAATAGTGATAAATGCGAAGATTTTGGCCCTTTACTAAATCTGTAATATTTCCTCCATCTGCCATATGCTTTGTATAATATCCATGTCTCTTATTGAGGCAGAGGGGCGCTGGCGACGGCCCCATCATTGTCATCACTGCTGTATTATACAATGTCACATTTTAGATTATTGGACATTTATGAATACTATATGAATCTCGCCTGTGCTTTTGTCTTATGGTCAGATCAGAGCTTTCAATAACTATTTGGCGACATTAATTTTGTTTGTGAATTTCCATGAGAATCATCACTGACATCACGGCGGGCTTTAACATGGAGAAGCGGGGATTAGTTAAAGCTCTTTACAACATTTATCCTTGGCTCCATGTACACAGGCGTCCCGGATACATCCATGACATCTGTCCTAGATTTGGCGTTTGGGAAGCTGAGGGCACAGACTCCAGACTTCACCCACAATGCGATTGCTAGACCAGCGAGTGCAACTCCTCCTTCTCTGGCATTATCTATGTTGTGATCTGTATTCAGGTGTATTTCGGCATTATTTGTTCATGTGAAGGGCGGCCATCTGGAGCTAGTAATTGCTGAAGCCAAAGCTGAAGGATTACTCTTTACAGATGCTTATTACAGACACGTAGTTATTATTGCTGTCATACGGGAAAGCAATTACACATATTACATGAATAGCAACATTAACATTATCACAACTTCCTAGTTTTTCTTGAAAGTTTGTGAGTCCTTCAGAATTTTCAGCTTTTTTATGCATACATTTGACCTAAAACTACATCCCACGTTCACACAAGTCCTAAAAGTAGATAAAGAAACAAATAAAACAAAATAGATAGAAATATTTGAATTTATCATTTTTTTCAAATGAAGAAAATGATAAATAATCAGAAGTCTGTGAGTGGCAAAGGTTTGTGAAGCTTTAGGATTAGCAAAGAATCTTAAATGGAAATTAAAGTGATTATTACAATCAATGGAATAAAAATCGGGAGTGAGTGGGTGACCTGTTTTATTTAAGGAACACATCAATTACAGTCTGTTTGTTGCAACATGTTTGTGGCAATGTATCATGGCACAGACAATGTGTCTGAGCACCTCATCACGCTTGAAAGGCTTACAAAATATTTCTAAAGCCTTTGGACTCCATGAATACACAGTCAGATAGCTTGTGCACAAATGGAGGGGATTCAAGCCCATTATTACCTTCTCCATAAGTGGTCAACCAACAAAGATCATTTCAAGAGTATGGCAGATAATAATCCGTGAGATCACAAAGAAACCCAAGGTAAACTCTAAGCAACTAAAGGCCTCTCTCACATTTGCTAAGAAACCCAAGATAAACTCTAAGCAACTAAATGCCTCTCTCACATTAGCTAAGAAACCCAAGATAAACTCTAATCAACTAAAGGCCTCTCTCACATTAGCTAAGAAACCCAAGATAAACTCTAAGCAACTAAAGGCCTCTCTCACATTAGCTAATGCTAATGTGTATGTGCCCACAATCCGGAGGACACTGAACAAAAACAAATAGACATTTAGGGTTAAAATCAATGTTAGTTTCCTTTACGGTGTAATAGCAGAATTTATTTGTCTATCATAACTCCATTTTAGTTGTCTCTACATGTATCTCTGCTTTGTGAAATGAAGGTGCTAGTGTGAGAGTTTAGATTAGAAGTCACATGCATTTCTTTGTAAAGCGAAACTTAGACAGAGCATATAGTAATGTGAAACTTAAGAAGTAGGAACCACATCTAGACCCTTAACGAGGGTAGATAATATTAGCTTTAGCCAATGAGATGTATATATGCCAATGCCAGAACATATGTAAAGATAAGCTGAGCCAATTATACTGCTACAATGTATGTCCAGGAAATGCCTATATAATAGAATGACCATGTGTCACGGTTCCACCCGTCAAGGTGTCTGGGATGCAGTTACTGACAGCTCAGTCATCCAATCTAGTACAAGGGCATGGTGAAGCTGTCAGTACTTTGATGGACAGCAAAGCCATCCAATCTGGTACAGGGGCGTGCTGAGCTGTCAGTGTGTTGATTGACAGCTCGACTATCCAATCTGTGACTGGGAGGCGTCAACTGTCTCCAAGTGTTCATTTTCCCAGGGGATTGTCATGCCTACTTAACTGAGCAGCTTCTCCCAGACCACTGCCAGACGTACATTCAGCTTGTGAGGTTTGTTCTCCTGCACCTTGAGTTCTGTATGCTTGATCTGTTGCCTGACCTTGGACTTTGTTCTGACCATCCGCCTGTTTAACCCCTTCAGCTCTGATCCATTATCCTCCCGGTATTCTGACCTCGGAACGCTACCTGACTACACTTTTCTCTTCCTTCTGTTTATGATGTACCCACCTGGCTTCTTGACCTTGGAACATTACCTGACTACGCTTTTGTCTCTTCCTTCTGTTTATGATGTACCCTCCTGCCTTCTGACCTTGAAACATTACTTGACTACGCTTTTGTTTCTTCCTTCTGTTTCTGATGTACCCTCCTGCCTTCTGACCTTGGAACATTACCTGACTATGCTTTTGTCTCTTCCGTTTATGATGTACCCTCCTGGCTTCTGACCTCGGAACCTTACCTGACTATGCTTTTTTCTCTTCCTTCTGTTTATGACACACCCTCCTGGCTTCTGACTTTGAAACCTTACCTGACTACACTTTTGTCTTTTCCTTTTGTTTATGACGTACCCTCCTGGCTTCTTGGCCTTGGAACGTTACCTGACTACGCTTTTGTCTCTTCCTTCTGTTTATGATGTACCCTCCTGCCTTCTGACCTTGAAACATTACTTGACTACGCTTTTGTTTCTTCCTTCTGTTTATGATGTACCCTCCTGCCTTCTGACCTTGGAACATTACCTGACTACGCTTTTGTCTCTTCCTTCTGTTTATGATGTACCCTCCTGCCTTCTGACCTTGGAACATTACCTGACTACGCTTTTGTCTCTTCCTTCTGTTTATGATGTACCCTCCTGCCTTCTGACCTCGGAACCTTACCTGACTATGCTTTTTTCTCTTCCTTCTGTTTATGACACACCCTCCTGGCTTCTGACTTTGAAACCTTACCTGACTACACTTTTGTCTTTTCCTTCTGTTTATGACGTACCCTCCTGGCTTCTTGACCTTGGAACGTTACCTGACTACGTTTTTGTCTCTTCCTTCTGTTTATGATGTATCTTCCTGCCTTCTTACCTTGAAACATTACTTGACTATACTTGTGTCTCTTCCTTCTGTTTATGATGTACCCTCCTGGTTTCTGACCTTGGAACCTTACCTGACTACGCTTTTGTCTCTTCCTTCTGTTTATGACGTATCCTCCTGGCTTCTGACCTCGGAACATTTCCTGACTACGCTTTTGTCTCTTCCTTCTGTTTATGATGTACCCTCATTGGCTTCTGACCTCGGAACGTTACCTGACTACACTTTTGTCTCTTCCTTCTGTTTATGACGTACCCTCCTTGATTCTGACCTCGGAACGTTACCTGACTACGCTTTTGTCTCTTCCTTCTGTTTATGACGTACCCTCGTTGGCTTCTGACCTCGGAACGTTACCTGACTACGCTTTTGTCTCTTCCTTCTGTTTATGACGTACCCTCCTGGCTTCTGGCCTTGGACTCCTTGACCCGTCTGACTCATGGCTTGGCCGTGAGAAGTGACTAGCATCACACAATGATGTAATAAACAGAGATCTTCTTTTATACTTAGTGTGTAAGCGTGGTTCTTTCCTTGCACGTACTTGGACTTTGCAACCTTAATTTAGAGCGAACACAACTTCTTAGAATAAGAATATCCCACTTTATGTGGCAACAAAAGGTACAATAAATTCAGAATTTTATCTGCAAATATTAAGAGGAAAATATGAGAACATTTTTCATGAGCTGAAACTCAAGAGAATTGTAGTCATGGAGCAACACAACGATCCAAAGCTCACAAGTCGTTCTAGAGAAGAATGGTTACAGGAGAATAGTTAACGTGTTGGGATGACCAATTCCCAGGCCTGACCTTAACCCTATACAAATGTTGTGACGTGACGAGTCCATGGGACAAAACACACCAACAAACAGAGGGGAAGCTGTGTCGTAGGGAGAAATGACCTACAATGTTTATACAAATATCTACAAAGATGTTATATATCCAGTGTGGGTCACAATTAAAAATGACAAAATAATGGACAATCAAACAATCAACCGGAGATACTGTATGTGTCAGGTGCACAGGGACTATCCTTCATCTTATGATCATGTTTTTACTATACTTATTTTATTGTTTGGTAATTACATTTAAATTATCATATTCCTGAACCTTTTTAATTTCCATTTTTTTGTGCTCTCTATATTGGATACACCTGTATTAGCATATTTTGTGCATAATTTCATTTCTTTTTTTACAAATCAACTCGTCTTTGTTCTGGTCTATTGGGGGCAGTATATTAGTAGTTAGAAAAACAATGTGAAATTCAAGACTTTGATGTAAATTTTTATTGTCAGCTTCTGCGTAGAGAGACCTTGCATCCTTTTTTTTTATTCCCATAGCCTCCATTACAGCATTAATTACATATAAATATCTTCAGGCTCCATTCTCGATAACAAGATCCAAATTACATTTCTGAAATATACATGCCCAACTGAATTAAAAGAGCACGGAAGAAAATAACTTGTACAAACATAACATCGCTTCTCATGCTGATCACTGTAATAACCATATATACAGTATATTATGTAATGAAGGATCTGTGCAGGCAGAATAAAGATCTGAAGGAGGATGGACTGCTGAATAACACAACGGCAAGACCATAGAAGTTACTACTTATTACTCATCTAATATATTTAGTTTCTTTAACTTTATAAACTTATGGAAGGTTTGTCTTTAAAATATCACAACACTATAAATAATTGTACTTTAATGGAAGATACGATGAAGTTACAGATTTGAAAATGTGGTTCACATTCATTCATAGCAGAGCTGCATATGGTACAGCTATAACATAAACTATTATCATAACCCACTTATATACAAGAATATAACTACTATAATACTGCCCCTATGTACAAGAATATAACTACTATAATACTGCCTCTATGTACAAGAATATAACTACTATAATACTGCTCCTATGTACAAGAATATAACTACTATAATACTGCCTCCATGTACAAGAATATAACTACTATGATACTGCTCCCTATGTACAAGAATATAACTACTATAATACTGCTCCTATGTACAAGAATATAACTACTATAATACTGCACCTATATACAAGAATATAACTACTATAATACTGCCCCTATGTACAACAATATAACTACTATAATACTGCCCCTATGTACAAGACTATAACTACTATAATACTGCTCCTATGTACAAGAATATAACTACTATAATACTGCCCCTATGTACAAGAATATAACTACTATAATACTGCTCCTATGTACAAGAATATAACTACTATAATACTGCCCCTATGTACAGGAATATAACTACTATAATACTGCTCCTATGTCCAAGAATATAACTACTATAATACTGCTCCTATGTACAAGAATATAACTACTATAATACTGCTCCTATGTCCAAGAATATAACTACTATAATACTGCTCCTATGTCCAAGAATATAACTACTATAATACTGCTCCTATGTACAAGAATATAACTACTATAATACTGCCCCTATGTACAAGAATATAACTACTATAATACTGTCCCTATGTACAAGAATATAACTACTATAATACTGCCCCTATGTACAAGAATATAACTACTATAATACTGCCCCTATGTACAAGACTATAACTACTATAATACTGCTCCTATGTACAAGAATATAACTACTATAATACTGCTCCTATGTACAAGAATATAACTGCTATAATACTGCTCCTATGTACAAGAATATAACTACTATAATACTGCTCCTATGTACAAGAATATAACTACTATAATACTGCCCCTATATACAAGAATATAACTACTATAATACTGCCCCTATGTACAAGAATATAAATACTATAATGCTGCTCATATGTACAAGAGTATACCTACTATACTACTGCTCCTATGTACAAGAATATAACTACTATAATACTGCCCCTATTTACAAGAATATAGCTACTATAATACTGCCCCTATGTACAAGAATATAACTACTATAATACTGCTCCTATGTACAAGAATATACCTACTATAATACTGCTCCTATGTACAAGAATATAACTACTATAATACTGCCCCTATGTACAAGAATATAACTACTATAATACTGCTCCTATGTACAAGAATATAACTACTATAATACTGCCCCTAAATTTCGATTTTAGTATAAATTGCATAACATTAGTAAAACGTCAGAAATTTTGCTTCCCTTCACTTTTTGTCTGGGACACTTTATACAGAGATGTTTATTATGTTTGATCATTGTCTGATATTTTTGACCTTGAGAAGTTCCAGAATCCTCAGGTCTTTGGCCCGAGTATGATGTCTCACTTGGCCTGAATAAGTTCCCACTTTATTCCATTTTTGTGCCAGTCTCTCCTGCAGCCTTAAGGTACTCATCGCTCTTGGATTCAGCTCTGAGAACCCCAGAGAAAATCAAGTCAAGATTTGTACAATGCATTTTAATAATTAATCGTCAGCTTTTTTTTTTTGCCTAAAGTGTTTGTCTTACAACAAATCCACTGGGTTATAAGATAAAATACTTAAAATCTGGATTAGAATTAAAAAAAACTTTGAGAAATAAAACATTAATTTAAGAAAATGTAGTAAGTTTTCATTTTATTTTCAATATACATACATTTTCGAGAAAAAATGTTGAGACCAATTAAAAGCATGTGAACTCTATAATTTTGTAGGAATGGTAGAAAACAAAAAAAATCATTAAATAATGTTTAAAGATTTAAAAAAATTGTTGAAAAATGGACTGAATTCAATAAAAAATGAAAAGTATTTTTCTAATGCAAAATTACCGTAAATTATTTGCACACCCTACAAGTCTACCTGAGCTAATTTTAACCTTGTAGATCATGTTGTGTGACTTCTGATTTTTCCAAGGTGAACATGATTCAGGAAAACGCCACTTGTGGGTGGCTTCAAAACGAAATCACCGGAAGAATGAACATGCTACTTCTTTTCACGTTTTTGAACCCTTAAAGGTTTGACCTATATTGCCTTTCATCCTTTAATCTCCTAGGTTTTCCCTTAGTGTTTGGATTTAGTTTTGCCCGTGTCCCCCTGGTAGAAACCAAGCTTATTATTTTTAATCCCTAAGTTCACTCCACTGATCAAAATTTACTCCATCCAGTCAACCCAAGGGAGTAAAGGGTCAAATCCAAGGAGTCTTCGACTCTGCTAAGTGGAGCAGCTGGACCCAGCCTGACCATGGAAGACCATTTTGATTTTATGGGTTTGTTACCGTTTTTCCATAAGTATAGTGTATGTAAGAATGTGTCCAGGACACATTTTTGGGCACTGTGTAGACATCATGATTGGCATTGGCCACCATCTAAATTTCTAGGTGGAAATTAGGTTCATCTTCCTCTTGACACTCCTCTTAAAAGTATTGGGAAACCAAACCTTAAAGCAGAAAATTTGTGTCAACCAGTTGGAATTTAGGTGCCAAATTTTCACCTGAACAAAATTATACGGGGCAACAAAACCTGAAGTAGAAGATGCATCCAGAATGCCTACCACATATGGTCCAGGACTGACAGACTCCCTTAGCCCAAGGATTCACCACAATCTAAAGGTTTTTTGATGATCTTGAATTAGGTCTCACTCTGGGCCATGTTACGTTTGGGAATTTTACAAATTATATCACTGTCCAGGATTAGGATTTCTTTCACCTCAGAAGACCTCATTTTGTCTTTTTAAGCCTTCGTTCCTTCCAGGTTACTATTATTACCCTTTACCATGGTGGGGAATAATGGAATTGGCAACCGTTTTGGGCATGAGATGTTTTTGTAGTGTAGAAACCATTAGCTATAAATTCAGGAGAAAACAGAGTAACAGACACGTATGGATATAGTTGAGCGAATAGAATTGCAGGACCTTGGTCCAATGACGACATCACTGGTCCATTACTGTCACACCAGAGCCATTGGTACCTTCTCTTACCTGTTAGTATTCCCAACAAATCTTCTGATTGGAAGGCCCAGTGTGACGTCATACATGCATCACACTGCAATGATGATGTAAAATCACATCTACTGATAAGAAGAGACACAGGGATGGTGGCGATACATGAGATTCGTAGGGCTCTGCAGAAATGACCAAGAACTACCGGCTTCACCATTAGACCATGGTCCTGCAAAATATTTTTGCTCAACTCTAGTATTGAATATAGCTTTGTGCCCTTTCTCGACATGTGCAGTACGGGTGCGGATGTATGGAGCAGGCTCAGGAGCTGACCCTGTATCAGAAGATGGCTGTGCTATACAGAGATTGGAACTAAGCTCTGATCGCTGCTGTTAAGCCCTTAAACGCCGATCTCAATCTCTAAAAGAGACCTTTAAGGCTTGTGGTCTGTGGGTGCACCATTCCGGGGGAACATAGCACTTCTTCAATGCACTTTCAGCGTACTGATGTTTTTTAATGATATTGCAAATCTACTTAATCTAAATCAGAGGTGGGGAACCTGCGGTGACTTTTCATGTGACCCGCGGGCAGGTCCCCGGAGTCCACAATGATTGTGTAGGGAGGTTGCTTTCCCCGCTCCTTACCTGGAACCACTTAGTCAGACAGCTGGGTTGTTGGGGGGAAGACTTTCTGCCCTGGACAGAAGGGACCATGTGACTGCTGGGGGCAGAGAGGAAGAGAGAGGGGCGTGGTCAGAAAAGAGCAGGAGAGCAGATCGCGTGGGACAGAGGGCACAGCGCGCCAGAGAGAGAGCAGGCTGCAGCGCCGCGCTCCCCAAAAGAGAGTGCTCCCCGTGAGGGCACTGAGGCTGAGATATCCACCATAGTGAAGGCTGTATGTGAGGGTGTGGACTCGGAAGCTTCCATAAACAGAGAAGACTTTTCCCCTGACAGTGACCCAAGCGCGCAGCCCTGGTGACCGCAGTGACAAGCCAGGACCCCTGAGTGTGATAAGTAAACTGCTCAGTGTGTGTAGCATTGCTACTGCAGAGAGACAACCAGCCCAACATACAGAGACTCATACAGCAGCTTGGCTGTGCTATTTCCTGCTTCCAGTTTCACTCTGAGAAAAGACTGCAAAAGATTTAACCCCGGAGTCCCCAGTTCCCAGGAGACAGAGGAGAGACTGGAGAATCTTAAAGTGCTGCTGGTGACTATCCACATTGGAATAAGGACCCTCCAGTCAGAACCTCGCTGGACTGATAAGTTACAAGAACATTCGGTAACCGTTTCGATTCCGCTTAACTGTTTACTGTTTGCTTTATCTCTATTAACTCCCCTGTTTTCTCCCTGTGAGGAGAATCTAACTCCTGTTTATAAATCCCCCTCAACAGTTGGTCTGTCTGTTCCGTGGTGACATACTCTACCCTGCACTCTATTACACTTGGGCGGCAGCTGTATCCTGCCAGCTGCCAGCCCAAGTGCACGGTATGCAGCGTTCATTACAGAATGCTGCCTGTCTGCACATAAATGATGTTTCATATGTTATGTATGCACAGCAGTCCCAGTGTCTCCTATGTGATGTATATACAGCAGTCCCTGCGTCTCATATGTGAGGTATATACAGCAGTCCTTGCGTCTCATATGTGATGTGTATACAGCAGTCCCTGCGTCTCCGATATGATGTATATACAGCTATCTCAGCATCCTCTATGTGATATATAGACAGCAGTCCCAGTGTCTCCTATGTGATGTATATATAGCTGTCCCTGCATCTCATATGTGATGTATATACAGCAGTCCTTGCGTTTCATATGTGATGTGTATACAGCAGTCCTTGCGTCTCATATGTGATGTGTATACAGCAGTCCCCGCGTCTCCGATGTGATGTATATACAGCTATCTCAGCATCCTCTATGTGATATATAGACAGCAGTCCCAGTGTCTCCTATGTGATGTATATACAGCTGTCCCTGCGTCTTATATGTGGTGTGTATACAGCAGTCCCTGCGTCTCCAATGTGATGTATATACAGCTATCTCAGCATCCTCTATGTGATATATAGACAGCAGTCCCAGTGTCTCCTACGTGGTGTATATACAGCAGTCCCTGCATCTCATATGTTATGTATATACAGCAGTCCTCGCGTCTCATATGTGATGTGTATACAGCAGTCCCTGCGTCTCCGATGTGATGTATATACAGCTATCTCAGCATCCTCTATGTGATATATAGACAGCAGTCCCAGCATCTCCTATGTGGTGTATATACAGCTGTCTCAGAAACCACCGGAGACTAGACGGAGGTGGACATGACTTGGGGATGGGTGGACTGAGAACTCCTGCAGCCTTTGTTTGTATTGCAGTGTAGATTTTAAACAAGAGTGATGTTGCTTTAACCCCTTCCCGACCTTTGACGCATACGCTGCGTCATGAAAGTCGGTGCCATTCCGACCCATGACGCAGCATATGCGTCATGGAAAGATCGCGTCCCTGCAGATCGGGTGAAAGGGTTAACTCCCATTTCACCCGATCTGCAGGGACAGGGGAAGTGGTAGTTTAGCCCAGGAGGGGTGGCTTCACCCCCTCGTGGCTATGATCGCTCTGATTGGCTGTTGAAAGTGAAACTGCCAATCAGAGCGATTTGTAATATTTCACCTAAAAAAATGGTGAAATATTACAATCCAGCCATGGCCGATGCTGCAATATCATCGGCCATGGCTGGACACACTAATGTGCACCCACTCCACTCCTCCGATCGCCCCCCCAGCCCCCCGATCTGTGGTCTGCTCCCCTCGGTCCTGTGCTCCGCTCCCCCGTCCTCCTGCCCGCTCCCCCCGTGCTCCAATCACACCCCCCGTGCTCCAATCAAACCCCCCCGCACTCCGATCCCCCCCGCACAGCGATCCCCCCCCGCACAGCGATTCCCCCCCCCGTGCTCCGATCCACCCGCCCGCACAGCGATCCCCCACTCCGTGCTCCAATCCACCCCCCCGTGCTCCGGTCCACCCCCCCGTGCTCCGACGCCCCCCCGTGCCCTGATCTCCCCCCCCCTTATACTTACCTGGCCTCCCGGGGACCGTCCGTCTTCTTTCCTGGGCGCCGCCATCTTCCAAAATGGCGGGCGCATGTGCAGTGCGCCCGCCGAATCTGCCGGCCGGCAGATTCGTTCCAGAGTGAATTTTGATCACTGAGATAGGTTATATCTCAGTGATCAAAATAAAAAAAAAAGTAAATGATCCCCCCCCCCCTTTGTCACCCCCATAGGTAGGGACAATAAAAAAAATATTTTTTTTTTCCACTAAGGTTGGGGTAAGAACTAGGGTTAGGGGTAGGGGTAGGGTTAGGGGTAGGGGTAGGGTTAGGGGTAGGGTTAGGGGTAGGGTTAGGGGTAGGGTTAGGGGTAGGGTTAGGGTTTCGGTATGTGCACACGTATTCTGTTCCTCTGCGGATTTTTCCGCTGCGGATTTGATAAATCCGCAGTGCTAAACCGCTGCGGATTTATGGCGGATTTACCATGTTTTTTCTGCGCATTTCAATGCGGTTTTACAACAGCGATTTTCTATTTGAGCAGTTGTAAAACCGCTGCGGAATCCGCAGAAAGAAATGACATGCTGCGGAATGTAAACCGCTGCGTTTCCGTGCAGTTTTTCCGCAGCATGTGTACAGCGATTTTTGTTTCCTGTAGGTTTGCATTGAACTGTATACTCATGGGAAACTGCTGCGGATCCGCAGCGTTTTCCGCAGCGTGTGCACATACCTTTAGAATTAGGCTATGTGCACACGGTGCGGATTTGGCTGCGGATTCACAGCAGTGTTCCATCAGGTTTACAGTACCATGTAAACATATGGAAAGCCAAATCCGCTGTGCCCATGGTGCGGAAAATACCGCGCGGGAACGCTGCGTTGTATTTTCCGCAGCATGTCAATTCTTTGTGCGGATTCCGCAGCGTTTTACATCTGTTCCTCAATAGGAATCCACAGGTGAAATCCGGACAAAAAACACTGGCAATCCACGGTAAATCCGCAGGTAAAACGCAGTGCCTTTTACCCGCGGATTTTTCAAAAATGGTGCTGAAACATCTCATACGAATCCGCAACGTTGGCACATAGCCTTAGGGCTAGGGTTGGGTTGGAATTAGGGTTGTGGTTAGGGTTAGGGGTGTGTTGGGGTTACGGGTGTGTTGGGGTTAGGGTTGTGATTAGGGTTACGGCTACAGTTGGGATAAGGGTTAGGGGTGTGTTGGGGTTAGTGTTGGAGTTAGAATTGAGGGGTTTCCACTGTTTAGGCACATCAGGGGGTCTCCAAACGCAACATGGCGCCACCATTAATTCCAGCCAATCTTGTATTCAAAAAGTCAAATGGTGCTCCCTCACTTCCGAGCCCCGACGTGCACCCAAACAGTGGTTTACCCCCACATATGGGGTACCAGCATACTCAGGACAAACTGCGCAACAATTACTGGGGTCCAATTTCTCCTGTTACCCTTGTGAAAATAAAGAAATGCTTGCTAAAACATCATTTTTGAGGAAAGAAAAATGATTTTTTATTTTCACGGCTCTGCGTTGTAAATGTCTGTAAAGCACTTGGGGGTTCAAAGTGCTCACCACATATCTAGATAAGTTCCTTGGGGGGTCTAGTTTCTAAAATGGGGTCACTTGTGGGGGGTTTCTACTGTTTAGGCACACCAGGGGCTCTGCAAACGCAATGTGACGCCCGCAGACCATTCCATCAAAGTCTGCATTTCAAAAGTCACTACTTCCCTTCTGAGCCCCGACGTGTGCCCAAACAGTGGTTTACCCCCACACATGGGGTATCAGCGTACTCAGGAGAAACTGGACAACAACTTTTGGGGTCCAATTTCTCCTGTAACCCTTGGGAAAATAAAAAATTCTGGGCTAAATAATTATTTTTGAGGAAAGAAAACGTATTTATTATTTTCACGGCTCAGCATTATAAACTTCTATGAAGCACTTGGGGGTTCAAAGTGCTCACCACACATCTAGATAAGTTCCTTTCGGGGTCTAGTTTCCAAAATGGGGTCACTTGTGGGGGGTTTCTACTGTTTAGGCACATCAGGGGCTCTGCAAACGCAACGTGACGCCCGCAGAGCATTCCATCAAAGTCTGCATTTCAAAACGTCACTACTTCAATTCCGAGCCCCGGCATGTGCCCAAACAGTAGTTTACCCCCACATATGGGGTATCACCGTACTCAGGAGAAACTGGACAACATTTATTGGGGTCAAATTTCTCCTGTTACCCTTGGGAAAATTAAAAAATTCTGGGCTAAATAATTATTTTTGAGGAAAGAAAACGTATTTATTATTTTCACGGCTCTGCATTATAAACTTCTATGAAGCACTTGGGGGTTCAAAGTGCTCACCACACATCTAGATAAGTTCCTTTCGGGGTCTAGTTTCCAAAATGGGGTCACTTGTGGGGGGTTTCTACTGTTAAGCCACATCAGGGGCTCTGCAAACGCAACGTGACGCCCACAGAGCATTCCATCAAAGTCTGCATTTCAAAACGTCACTACTTCACTTCCGAGCCTCGGCATGTGCCCAAACAGTGGTTTACCCCCACATATGGGGTATCAGCGTACTCAGGAGAAACTGGACAACAACTTTTGGGGTCCAATTTCTCCTGTTACCCTTGGGAAAATAAAAAATTCTGGGCTAAATAATTATTTTTGAGGAAAGAAAACGTATTTATTATTTTCACGGCTCTGCATTATAAACTTCTATGAAGCACTTGGGGGTTCAAAGTGCTCACCACACATCTAGATAAGTTCCTTTCGGGGTATAGTTTCCAAAATGGGGTCACTTGTGGGGGGTTTCTACTGTTAAGCTACATCAGGGGCTCTGCAAACGCAACGTGACGCCCACAGAGCATTCCATCAAAGTCTGCATTTCAAAATGTCACTACTTCACTTCCGAGCCCCGGCATGTGCCCAAACAGTGGTTTACCCCCACATATGGGGTATCAGCGTACTCAGGAGAAACTGGACAACAACTTTTGGGATCCAATTTCTCCTGTTACCCTTGGGAAAATAAAAAATTCTGGGCTAAATAATTATTTTTGAGGAAAGAAAACGTATTTATTATTTTCACGGCTCTGCATTATAAACTTCTATGAAGCACTTGGGGGTTCAAAGTGCTCACCACACATCTAGATAAGTTCCTTTCAGGGTCTAGTTTCCAAAATGGGGTCACTTGTGGGGGGTTTCTACTGTTAAGCCACATCAGGGGCTCTGCAAATGCAACGTGACGCCCACAGAGCATTCCATGAAAGTCTGCATTTCAAAATGTCACTACTTCACTTCCGAGCCCCGGCATGTGCCCAAACAGTGGTTTACCCCCACATATGGGGTATCAGCGTACTCAGTAGAAACTGGACAACAACTTTTGGGGTCAAATTTCTCCTGTTACCCTTTGTAAAATAAAAAATTGCAGGCTAAAAGATCATTTTTGAGAAAATAATTTTTTTTTATTTTCATGGCTCTGCGTTATAAACTTCTGTGAAGCACTTGGGGGTTCAAAGTCCTCACCACACATCTAGATTAGTTCCTTTGGGGGTCTAGTTTCCAAAATGGGGTCATTTCTGGGGGATCTCCAATGTTTAGGCACACAGGGGCTCTCCAAACGTGACATGGTGTCCGCTAATGATTGGAGCTAATTTTCCATTTAAAAAGCCAAATGGCGTGCCATCCCTTCCGAGCCCTGCCGTGCACCCAAACAGTGGTTTACCCCCACATATGGGGTATCAGCGTACTCAGGACAAACTGGACAACAATATTTGGGGTCCAATTTCTCCTATTATCCTTGGCAAAATAGGAAATTCCAGGCTAAAAAATCATTTTTGAGGAAAGAAAAATTATTTTTTATTTTCATGGCTCTGCGTTATAAACTTCTGTGAAGCACCTGGGGGTTTAAAGTGCTCAATATGCATCTAGATAAGTTCCTTGGGGGGTCTAGTTTCCAAAATGGGGTCACTTGTGGGGGAGCTCCAATGCATAGGCACACAGGGGCTCTCCAAACGCGACATGGTGTCCGCTAACAATTGGAGCTAATTTTCCATTCAAAAAGTCAAATGGCGCGCCTTCCCTTCCGAGCCCTGCCGTGTGCCCAAACAGTGGTTTACTCCCACATATGAGGTATCGGCGTACTCGGGAGAAATTGCCCAACAAATTTTATGATCCATTTTATCCTACTGCCCATGTGAAAATGAAAAAATTGAGGCGAAAAGAATTTTTTTGTGAAAAAAAAGTACTTTTTCATTTTTACAGATCAATTTGTGAAGCACCTGAGGGTTTAAAGTGCTCACTAGGCATCTAAATAAGTTCCTTTGGGGGTCTAGTTTCCAAAATGGGGTCACTTGTGGGGGAGCGCCAATGTTTAGGCACACAGGAGCTATCCAAACGCGACATGGTGTCCGCTAACGATGGAAATAATTTTTCATTCAAAAAGTCAAATGGCGCTCCTTCCCTTCCGAGCCTTACCATGTGCCCAAACAGTGGTTTACCCCCACATATGAGGTATCGGCGTACTCAGGAGAAATTGCCCAACACATTTTAGGATCCATTTTATCCTGTTGCCCATGTGAAAATGAAAAAATTGAGGCTAAAAGAATTTTTTTGTGAAAAAAAAGTACTTTTTCATTTTTACAGATCAATTTGTGAAGCACCTGAGGGTTAAAAGTGCTCACTATGCATCTAGATAAGTTCCTTGGGGCGTCTAGTTTCCAAAATGGGGTCACTTGTGGGGGAGCTCCAATTTTTAGGCATACGGGGGCTCTCCAAACGTGACATGGTGTCCGCTAAAGAGTGGAGCCAATTTTTGATTCAAAAAGTCAAATGGCGCTCCTTCCCTTCCAAGCCCTGCCGTGCGCCCAAACAGTGGTTTACCCCCACATATGAGGTATCAGCGTACTCAGGACAAATTGCACAACAACTTTCGTGGTTCAGTTTCTCCTTTTACCATTGGGAAAATTAAAAAATTGTTGCTAAAAGATAATTTTTGTGACTAAAAAGTTAAATGTTCATTTTTTCCTTCCATGTTGCTTCTGCTGCTGTGAAGCACCTGAAGGGTTAATAAACTTCTTGAATGTGGTTTTAAGTACCTTGAGGGGTGCAGTTTTTAGAATGGTGTCACTTTTGGGTATTTTCGCCATATAGACCCCTCAAACTGACTTCAAATGTGAGGTGGTCCCTAAAAAAAATGGTTTTGTAAATTTCGTTGTAAAAATGACAAATCGCTGGTCAAATTTTAACCCTTATAACTTCCTAACAAAAAAAAATTTTGTTTCCAAAATTGTGCTGATGTAAAGTAAACATGTGGGAAATGTTATTTATTAACTATTTTGTGTCACATATCTCTCTGGTTTAACAGAATAAAAATTCAAAATGTGAAAATTGCGAAATTTTCAAAATTTTCGCCAAATTTCCGTTTTTATCACAAATAAACGCAGAATTTATTGACCTAAATTTACCACTAACATGAAGCCCAATATGTCACGAAAAAACAATCTCAGAACCGCTAGGATCCGTTGAAGCGTTCTTGAGTTATTACCTCATAAAGGGACACTGGTCAGAATTGCAAAAAACGGCAAGGTCTTTAAGGTCAAAATAGGCTGGGTCATGAAGGGGTTAAGAGGAAGGAGTTTAGATGTTTGTGCCTGGTGTATTACTGTGAGGAGGGTGGGGCTTATATAGGGGAGGCAACTCTGGCTCTCCCTCTTTCTCTCACAGGATGGACAGGAGGAAACATGTCTGCAGTCTCAGGGAGTATAATACTGGGGTTATCACCTCACATTATAGCTGATAGGAGTACATTCACTTCACACATCATGTATTAGTGTAGTATCAGCTCCTACATCATATATGGGATCAATTTTACCTCAGAAATTCATGTAGCCGCCATGTTCCCTCATGTGTACCTCCCTGCAGACATGGCTGATGTACTATCCACATTCATTATGTATTAGTGTAGTCTCAGCTCTTACATCTTATTTGGGAGTAATATTACCTCAGAGATTCATGTAGCTGCCATGTTCCCTCATGGGTCTGTTACAAGTTACCTCACACACTGCAGAGACAGCTCCTGTGTGACCTCCTTACAGACATGGCTGTTGTGTCTTATTTCTGCTGTATTGTGCAGAGTCTTCATGAGTTTTGTGTATCTGTGTAATGGGTCCGAGCATTGGCACATACAGTGTCTGCTATTGGTAGCGTGGAGCTGGGAAGTTACAGGGACTAGTCACTGGTGAGAGGGAGCAGTAAAGGGATGGTATATATATATACCTTATATATATGAGGGTAAGAGTCTGCACTTCATGTCTGTGCATTGCATGCTGCTTTCTGCTGATTCCCCTCTTCCCATTTATGGAGTCTGGTGACCTGTATGTGACCTCATCTCTGCTGCAGTACAGTCTGATGATGCTCGGTGATAACCAGGTTACTCTCACTATCTATATGTGATATATGAGAAAAGGCTCCATCTCTGCGCAGCATGCTTATCATGTATACAGACTTTGAGTACATGTTAGATCCTGGGTCTCCAGGTTATTTTCCTTGCTGCACATATAATCTGTACATGACTTCCAAATCAGTGCTTTATTTCTGGAGATAAGGCAGCCTTTAGTCTTATTATGTTGCATGCTGTCCTGCCTGATATATCCACCCCTTTTTCTGTATATACTTATGGCTGCAGGCAGCTTATCACAAGCCTGAGTGGATTACCTGGAGCCTTACTATATATATTTTATCAGGTGTCAATAATTATTCAGGGAGTAATTCAGCACATGGTGGGGTGGTGAGTGGGCACTAATAACTCTGCACATGGTGGGGTGGTGAGTGGGCACTAATAACTCTGCACATGGTGGGGTGGTGAGTGGGCACTAATAACTCTGCACATGGCGGTATGGTGAGTGGGCACTAATAACTCAGCACATGGCGGGCAGTGAGTGGCCACTAATAACTCAGCACATGGCGGGCAGTGAGTGGCCACTAATAACTCAGCACATGGCGGGCAGTGAGTGGGCACTAATAACTCAGCACATGGCGGGCAGTGAGTGGGCACTAATAACTCAGCACATGGCGGGCAGTGAGTGGGCACTCCTAGTGTGATGCTGCACCTTGCTCTGGAGAACACATCATGGGCCCAGTTTTCAGCCCTGTCTCTCGTCTATTGTATGTAGGTAGTGTGACTGACTGGGGACACAGACCTTGCAGTTTTCTGCACATACACTTATGGCTGCAAGCAGCTTATACTAGACCTACATATTATATTTTCTTATGATGTATGTGCAGCTGATGATTAGAGAGCCTGTCTGTAACTGCGGTAGAGGAGCAGGCGGCTTCTTTATTGTTACAGCATATAACAGCATTGCCCATCATCGAATGTATCTGACCTTATGGTGGGACATTTTCCAGGATCAACCTGTAATATACCTTGGTTGTAAACTTACATGGTGTTTTCATCTTCACTTATCCCACATCTTGTGCAGTTAGGGGGGGGGGGGAGGGGTCCTTGAAGTTGGTTATAAATTGGTCTGGGGGATCCATTGGGATATGGATTCCTCTTTTTGGAATTTAATTTGGTTCTTGATCTGGTGAATGGTAGAGGTGATTTTCAGCAAGGGTTTGTTGAATCCTCAGGAAGTTCAAGTGAACATTGGAACCCTGTGGTTGTGGTGCTCCCGAGCTAGTGGGGTAACGGCTGGGAGTAATTGTTGGTACATTTTATGTTCACTTTTTGTTTGGTAATCACCAGATCTTATGAGCTTCAAGGACTCCTCCCAGCATGTTAATGTTCTTTATGCTTTGATGTTTTATTGTATGCTGTTTTTAATTCTTATATTGTCCCCTTCATATATTTGCAGGAATGGTGTATATCCACTGAGTGCTAAATTTTATATTACCTAAGATGGTGGATAGCACAGACTAAGTGGATTACCTGGAGCCGGGCAGTTGGGGGGTTCCTTGAAGTTCGTTACAAATTGGTCTGGGGGATCCATTGGGATATGGATTCTTCCTTTTGGTATTAAATATGGTTCTGATCTGGTGAAATGTGGAGGGGAGTTTCGGCAAAGGTTTGTCGGATCCTCAGGAAGTTCAAGTGAACATTGGAACTCTGTGGTTATGGTGCTCCCGAGCCAGTGGGGTAACGGCTGGGAGTAATTGTTGGTACATTTTATGTTCACTTTATGCTTGGTAATCTCCAGATCTTATGAGCTTCAAGGACTCCTCCCAGCTAGCTAAGGTTATTTATGCTTTGTTGGGTTATTGTATGTTTGTATTAATAAAGGTGTGTATTAACCCCTTTACCCCCAAGGGTGGTTTGCACGTTAATGACCGGGCCAATTTTTACAATTCTGACCACTGTCCCTTTATGAGGTTATAACTCTGGAACGCTTCAATGGATCCTGGTGATTCTGACATTGTTTTCTCGTGACATATTGTACTTCATGACAATGGTAAAAATTCTTTGATAGTACCTACATTTATTTGTGAAAAAAACGGAAATTTGGCGAAAATTATGAAAATTTCGCAATTTTCCAACTTTGAATTTTTATGCAATTAAATCACAGAGATATGTCACACAAAATACTTAATAAGTAACATTTCCCACATGTCTACTTTACATCAGCACAATTTTGGAACCAAAATTTTTTTTTGTTAGGGAGTTATAAGGGTTAAAAGTTGACCAGCAATTTCTCATTTCTACAACACCATTTTATTTTAGGGACCACATCTCATTTGAAGTCATTTTGAGGGGTCTATATGATAGAAAATACCCAAGTGTGACACCATTCTAAAAAACTACACCCCTCAAGGTGCTCAAAACCATATTCAAGAAGTTTATTAACCCTTCTGGTGCTTCACAGGAATTTTTTGAATGTTTAAATAAAAATGAACATTTAACTTTTTTTCACAAAAAATTTAATTCAGCTCCAATTTGTTTTATTTTACCAAGGGTAACAGGAGAAAATGGACCCCAAACATTGTTGTACATTTTGTCCTGAGTATGCCAATACCCCACATGTGGGGGTAAACCACTGTTTGGGCGCATGGCAGAGCTCGGAAGCGAAGGAGTGCCATTTGACTTTTCAATGCAAAATTGACTGGAATTGAGATGGGACGCCATGTTTCGTTTGGAGAGCCCCTGATGTGGCTAAACATTGAAACCCCCCACAAGTGACACCATTTTGGAAAGTAGACCCCCTAAGGAACTTATCTAGAGGTGTGGTGAGCACTTTGACCCACCAAGTGCTTCACAGAAGTTTATAATGTAGAACCGTAAAAATAAAAAATCATATTTTTTCACAAAAATTATATTTTCGCACCCAATTTTTTATTTTCCCAAGGGTAAGAGAAGAAATTGGACCCCAAAAGTTGTTGTACAATTTGTCCTGAGTACGCTGATAGCCCATATGTGGGGGTAAACCACTGTTTGGGCGGATGGGAGAGCTCGGAAGGGAAGGAGCGCCGTTTGACTTTTCAATGCAAAATTGACAGGAATTGAGATGGGACGTCATGTTGCGTTTGAAGAGCCACTGATGTGCCTAAACATTGAAACCCCCCACAAGTGACACCATTTTGGAAAGTAGACCCCCTAAGGAACTTATCTAGAGGTGTGGTGAGCACTTTGACCCACCAAGTGCTTCACAGAAGTTTATAATGTAGAACCGTAAAAATAAAAAATCATATTTTTTCACAAAAATTATCTTTTTGCCCCCAATTTTTTATTTTCCCAAGGGTAAGAGAAGAAATTGGACCCCAAAAGTTGTTGTACAATTTGTCCTGAGTACGCTGATACCCCATATGTGGGGGTAAACCACTGTTTGGGCGGATGGGAGAGCTCGGAAGGGAAGGAGCGCCGTTTGACTTTTCAAAGCAAAATTGACAGGAATTGAGATGGGACGCCATGTTGCGTTTGAAGAGCCACTGATGTGCCTAAACATTAAAACCCCCCACAAATGACACCATTTTGGAAAGTAGACCCCCTAAGGAACTTATCTAGAGGTGTGGTGAGCACTTTGACCCACCAAGTGCTTCACAGAAGTTTATAATGCAGAGCCGTAAAAATAAAACAAAATTTTTTTCCCACAAAAATTATTTTTTTAGCCCCCAGTTTTGTATTTTCCTGAGGGTAACAGGAGAAATTGGACCCCAAAATTTGTTGCCCAATTTGTCCTGAGTGCGATGATACACCATATGTGGGGGCAACCACTGTTTGGGCACATGGGAGGGCTCAGAAGGGAAGGAGTGCCATTTGAATGCAGACTTAGATGGAATGGTCTGCAGGTGTCACATTGCGTTTGCAGAGCCCCTAATGTACCTAAACAGTAGAAACCCCCCGCAAGTGAGACCATTTTGGAAAGTAGACCCCCTTAGGAACTTATCTAGATGTGTGCTGAGCGCTTTGACCCACCAAGGGCTTCACAGAAGTTTATAATGGAGAGCCGTAAAAATAAAACAAAAATTTTTTCCCACAAAAATTATTTTTAGCCCCCAGTTTTGTATTTTCCCGAGGGTAACAGGAGAAATTCGACCCCACAATTTGTTGTCCAATTTGTCCTGAGTGCGCTGATACCCCATATGTGGGGGGGAACCACTGTTTGGGCGCATGGCAGGGCTCGGAAAGGAAGGAGCTCCATTTGGAATGAGGACTTAGATGGAATGGTCTGCAGGTGTCACATTGCATTTGCAGAGCCCCTAATGTACCTAAACAGTAGAAACCTCCCACAAGTGACACCATTTTGGAAACTAGACCCCCTAAGGAACTCATCTAGATGTGTTGTGATAGCTTTGAACCCCCAAGTGTTTCACTACAGTTTGTAACGCAGAGCCGTGAAAATTTAAAAAAAAAATCTTTCCCCCCAAAATTATTTTTTAGCCCCCAGTTTTGTATTTTCCCGAGGGTAAGAGGAGAAATTCGACCCCAAAAGTTGTTGTCCAATTTGTCCTGAGTATGCTGATACCCCGTATGTTGGGGGAAACCACTGTTTGGGCACATGGGAGGGCTCAGAAGGGAAGGAGTGCCATTTGAATGCAGACTTAGATGGAATGGTCTGCAGGTGTCACATTGCGTTTGCAGAACCCCTAATGTACCTAAACAGTAGAAACCCCCCACAAGTGACCCCATATTGGAAACTAGACCCCCCAGGGAACTAATCTAGATGTGTTGTGAGAACTTTGAACCCCCAAGTGTTTCACTACAGTTTATAACGCAGAGCCGTGAAAATAAAAAATCTTTTTTTTTCCCACAAAAAATATGTTTTAGCCCCGAGTTTTGTATTTTCCCAAGGGTAACAGGAGAAATAGGACCCCAAAAGTTGTTGTCCTATTTCTCCTGAGTACGCTGATACCCCATATGTTGGGGTAAACCCCTGTTTGGGCACACGGGAGAGCTCGGAAGGGAAGAAGCACTGTTTTACTTTTTCAACGCAGAATTGGCTGGAATTGAGATCGGACGCCATGTCGCGTTTGGAGAGCCCCTGATGTGCCTAAACAGTGGAAACCCCACAATTATAACTGAAACCCTAATCCAAACACATCCCTAACCCTAATCCCAACAGTAACCCTAACCACACCTCTAACCCTGACACACCCCTAACCCTAATCCCAACCCTATTCCCAACCGTAAATGTAATCTAAACCCTAACTGTAACTTTAGCCCCAACCCAAACTGTAGCCCTAACCCTAGCCCTAATCCTAACCCTAGCCCTAACCCTAGCCCTAGCCCTAATCCTAACCCTAGCCCTAACCCTAGCCCTAGCCCTAACCCTAACCCTAGCCCTAACCCTAGCCCTAACCCTAGCCCTAACCCTAACCCTAGCCCTAGCCCTAACCCTAGCCCTAACCCTAGCCCTAACCCTAGCCCTAACTCTAACCCTAGCCCTAATGGGAAAATAGAAATAAATACATTTTTTTAATTTTTCCCTAACTAAGGGGGTGATGAAGGGGGGTTTGATTTACTTTTATAGCGGGTTTTTTAGCGGATTTTTATGATTGGCAGCCGTCACACACTGAAAGACGCTTTTTATTGCAAAAAATATTTTTTGCGTTACCACATTTTGAGAGCTATAATTTTTCTATATTTTGGTCCACAGAGTCATGTGAGGTCTTGTTTTTTGCGGGACGAGTTGACGTTTTTATTGGTATCATTTTCGGGCACGTGACACTTTTTGATTGCTTTTTATTCCGATTTTTGTGAGGCAGAATGACCAAAAACCAGCTATTCATGAATTTCTTTTGGGGGAGGCGTTTATACCGTTCCGCGTTTGGTAAAATTGATAAATCAGTTTTATTCTTCGGGTCAGTACGATTACAGCGACACCTCATTTATATCTTTTTTTATGTTTTGGCGCTTTTATACGATAAAAACTATTTTATAGAAAAAATAATTATTTTGGCATCGCTTTATTCTCAGGACTATAACTTTTTTATTTTTTTGCTGATGATGCTGTATGGTGGCTCGTTTTTTGCGGTACAAGATGACGTTTTCAGTGGTACCATGGTTATTTATATCTGTCTTTTTGATCGCGTGTTATTCCACTTTTTGTTCGGCGGTATGATAATAAAGCGTTGTTTTTTGCCTCGTTTTTTTTTTTTTTTTCTTACGGTGTTTACTGAAGGGGTTAACTAGTGGGCCAGTTTTATAGGTCGGGCCGTTACGGACGCGGCGATACTAAATATGTGTACTTTTATTGTTTTTTTTTTTTTTATTTAGATAAAGAAATGTATTTATGGGAATAATATTTTTATTTTTTTTTTCATTATTTTGGAATATTTTTTTTTATTTTTTTTTACACATTTGAATTTTTTTTTTTTAACTTTTTTACTTTGTCCCAGGGGGGGACAATACAGATCAGTGATCTGACAGTTTGCACAGCACTCTGTCAGATCACTGATCTGATATGCAGCGCTGCAGCCTTCACAGTGCCTGCTCTGAGCAGGCTCTGTGAAGCCACCTCCCTCCCTGCAGGACCCGGATCCGCGGCCATCTTGGATCCGGGGCTGGAGGGAGCAGGGAGGGAGGTGAGACCCTCGCAGCAACGCGATCACATCGCGTTGCTGCGGGGGGCTCAGGGAAGCCCGCAGGGAGCCCCCTCCCTGCGGGAAGCTTCCCTGTACCGCCGGCACATCGCGATCATCTTTGATCGCGGTGTGCCGGGGGTTAATGTGCCGGGGGCGGTCCGTGACCGCTCCTGGCACATAGTGCCGGATGTCAGCTGCGATAGGCAGCTGACACCCGGCCGCGATCGGCGGCGCTCCCCCCGTGAGCGCCGCCGATCGCGCTGGACGTACTATCCCGTCCATGGTCATAGGGGCCCACCCCACATGGACGGGATAGTACGTCCGATGTCAGAAAGGGGTTAAAAAAAAAAAAAAAGCACTTATTTGTTTCTTTTTTAGTGGATCCTTGAAGCTAATTATAATTTGGTCAGTAGGGGTAACCATCTCAGGTATGGACCCTCTGTTTAGGGGGGGGTGTTCATCATAGTATCACCCCTTGTGTGGAGGAGTAAACATCTCGGGTGTGGCCCCTGGATGGAGGGGTGTACATCATAGTATGACCCCGTGGAATGGAGATGTAACCATCCTTGGTATGGCCCCCTGGTGTGGAGGAGTGACCATCACGGTATGGCCCCCTGGTCTCCAGAAGCATTTATATCTTACAAGACCCTGTTAGGGTACAGTCCCTGTGGTCATGGCAATCATATTCTACATGCATACAAATTGGGTTATATGCCTGGGGTGTTGGACGAGGTCCTGAATAGTACCTGGACAGGTCATATGCCTGGGGTGTTGGACGAGGTCCTGAATAACACCTGGACAGGTCATATGCCTGGGGTGTTGGACTATGTTCTGAATAGCACCTGGACAGGTTATATGCCTGGGGTATTGGACTGACATCCTGAATAGCACCTGGACAGGTCATATGCCTGGGATGTTGGACTGATGTCCTGAATAGCACCTGGACAGGTTATATGCCTGGGGTGTTGGACTGACGTCCTGAATAGCACCTGGACAGGTTATATGCCTGGGGTGTTGGACGAGGTCCTGAATAGTACCTGTGACTTGAGATTGCTGAGGCACTGATTTTGACTGTTTATATTGACCAACTCCTATTTCTTTCAAGGTTGTTGTCTGGAGAATGCAGTAATCTGGGGCATCAAACTGAAGAGCAATGTACCTAATATGGATGCCCTGGAGTCAGTGGGAGTGACTAAGAGAAAAGTAATAAAATGCATCCCGATGCCCTTGAGCCAGTGGGAGCGGCTAGGGGTGAAGACATCAAGTGCATTGACACGAAGGGCAATGTGCCTATTCCCAATGCCTTTGTCCCAGTTGGAGAAGGTTAATGGTATATGTTATCAAGTGCCTGTAAAGCAATTAACAATGGCGTGGCAAGGTTATTAATAATGTCTTTGTAGACTTTTCTGCAATAGGCTTATTTCATTTACCATGTCCAAATATTGCAGAAATTATTTAAATTATTTAATGATCGGTTATAATGTCGATTTTATATTGTGTATGGCTTTTAATTACTCCTTGTTTATAGTATCTTTCTCTTTATATACACTCATCACTTTTTGGGTAGTAATAGTAAGTGGGTTTAAGAATTGGTTACTGCACAGCCAAGCTACTGTATGTAATGGTGGTTTCTTGAACTGAAATCTGTGAATTAGTGAGTTATTAGAGCTGGCTACAATACATGCAGTACAATAGTTTTTGAGGCATCACAGATGTCATTATACAGGTAGTCAGACTGTGGCTACCCCTTTGTTATGGTTTAGTTTCTGCATTCCCTATTATAGGATCCACATTGCAGGGTGTTTAGCGGCTGGTATTTTGCTGTAGTTACCATATTATCGATCATAATTTGGTAGTGTTGCATTGTTAAAATTAATCTGTTGCAGTCCTGGAAGTTTGTTCCTTATATGCACAGTCGTTCCATAGCATGCAGATCTGGTTGATGACTTTATTAGGCATGGGTGATGGGGGTCGAGTCCATTCAAGGTGTCAAATGGCCTCGCTGGTGGCGGTTTAGGAGTCAGGTGGAAGTTGCAGACAAGTTAAGGTGGACTCATTTTAACTAATAGAGGATGTAAAACCTCATGGTGGTGAGCAGGCTCGGCTTTAGTGGCCAGCCTCAAGGACGTTGTAATGGTAACATCAATCAGGGGCGGGCACAGTGGTTAAGCACAGGAATGAGGATAATAGGGTCATTGGTGCCCTGAAAGTTTACTGGCTCTGCTTGAATGGCAAGCCAGTGCATGCCGCCCCTTTATGGCTGTCTGTCCTGGTGCTGTATGTCAGACAGCTGGGGATATCGCAGTACTTGTGAATCCCAATGTACTAGCACTCCACCTGACTCCTACTGTGATTATTTAATCCTGTGATTTGAATAAAAGCTGTGGCCATTTTGACAACCAAAATAATGTGTTTTGTGTAATTATTTTAGTACCTAGGTTTACAGTAGTTATGGTGGTTTTAAGAAGGAGTGGGGTCCATCCCATATCCAAAAGTCAAGCGTCTCCTATGGAAAAAAGTTCCCCACTCCTGCCATGCCACAGCTAGCGCCCAGTAAACAGTGACGAAGGAGCCTTCAAGTAGCCGTCAGATGGGTAAGGTATGACTCCTTTTGATGTTTTAGACCATTGGTAACCATTTGGCTGTTATTTTTCCCATTTAATGCGGTCTAAATTTGCAAAAAGAGGGTCTATTTTTTTTTTCTAGACTTTCTCTGTAACTTTCTTAAGTCAGACTTCTGCAAATAAAACCTTAATTATTAGAATAACGCTCTCAATGATACTTCAGCAATCCAATTAGACCACGCAGGACGCTCTGCCCTGAAGATCTGACCACATACAAGAGAACCCGGGGACAATAATAAGAACCAGGAGCTTCATAGCAGAAGAATGAGACGAGTATTCATGGTCAGGTGTTAGGATCAGGCAGAGACAACGCACCATGAGATGAATTGCTAACAAAGACTTGATAATTGGCAACTTTTTAGCTCGGTGTCAGGAGTGATTTCCTCGGGGAGATAACGAGCCATCAGATCAAGGTCACGGAGATCTTAGACATCCTGGAGTCTGATTGTAATAAAACCATTTACATCCTGTCATCTTTTTGCTGCGACTTTACATCTCCTTTTCTCAATCCACCGCCCCCATGTCGCTCCTCATCATAACAGAGACTATTTATCTCAATTTCTATATTTTTGACTAAGGCGACTGCAAACATCTCTACACCAAGATAAATATTAATTAAACGATAACTGGCTTCCTAATGATGCAAGAGTTTATAGTCACATGGGGACAGGACTTTACATTGAGAATTAAAACGTTAACGTAACTGACTCCACAAGCAGAATAGTGAGTGCAGCTCTGGGGTATAATACAGGAGGTAACTCAGGATCAGTAATGTAATGTATGTACACAGTGACTGCACCAGCAGAATAGTGAGTGCAGCTCTGGAGTATAATACAGGAGGTAACTCAGGATCAGTAATGTAATGTATGTACACAGTGACTGCACCAGCAGAATAGTGAGTGCAGCTCTCGGGTATAATACAGGATGTAACTCGGGATCAGTGATGTAATGTATGTACACAGTGACTGCACCAGCAGAATAGTGAGTGCAGCTCTGGGGTATAATACAGGATGTAACTCAGGATCAGTAATGTAATGTATGTACACAGTGACTGCACCAGCAGAATAGTAACATAGTAACATAGTAACATAGTTAGTAAGGCCGAAAAAAGACATTTGTCCATCCAGTTCAGCCTATATTCCATCATAATAAATACCCAGATCTACGTCCTTCTACAGAACCTAATAATTGTATGATACAATATTGTTCTGCTCCAGGAAGACATCCAGGCCTCTCTTGAACCCCTCGACTGAGTTCGCCATCACCACCTCCTCAGGCAAGCAATTCCAGATTCTCACTGCCCTAACAGTAAAGAATCCTCTTCTATGTTGGTGGAAAAACCTTCTCTCCTCCAGACGCAAAGAATGCCCCCTTGTGCCCGTCACCTTCCTTGGTATAAACAGATCCTCAGCGAGATATTTGTATTGTCCCCTTATATACTTATACATGGTTATTAGATCGCCCCTCAGTCGTCTTTTTTCTAGACTAAATAATCCTAATTTCGCTAATCTATCTGGGTATTGTAGTTCTCCCATCCCCTTTATTAATTTTGTTGCCCTCCTTTGTACTCTCTCTAGTTCCATTATATCCTTCCTGAGCACCGGTGCCCAAAACTGGACACAGTACTCCATGTGCGGTCTAACTAGGGATTTGTACAGAGGCAGTATAATGCTCTCATCATGTGTATCCAGACCTCTTTTAATGCACCCCATGATCCTGTTTGCCTTGGCAGCTGCTGCCTGGCACTGGCTGCTCCAGGTAAGTTTATCATTAACTAGGATCCCCAAGTCCTTCTCCCTGTCAGATTTACCCAGTGGTTTCCCGTTCAGTGTGTAATGGTGATATTGATTCCCTCTTCCCATGTGTATAACCTTACATTTATCATTGTTAAACCTCATCTGCCACCTTTCAGCCCAAGTTTCCAACTTATCCAGATCCATCTGTAGCAGAATACTATCTTCTCTTGTATTAACTGCTTTACATAGTTTTGTATCATCTGCAAATATCGATATTTTACTGTGTAAACCTTCTACCAGATCATTAATGAATATGTTGAAGAGAACAGGTCCCAATACTGACCCCTGCGGTACCCCACTGGTCACAGCGACCCAGTTAGAGACTATACCATTTATAACCACCCTCTGCTTTCTATCACTAAGCCAGTTACTAACCCATTTACACACATTTTCCCCCAGACCAAGCATTCTCATTTTGTGTACCAACCTCTTGTGCGGCACGGTATCAAACGCTTTGGAAAAATCGAGATATACCACGTCCAATGACTCACCGTGGTCCAGTCTATAGCTTACCTCTTCATAAAAACTGATTAGATTGGTTTGACAGGAGCGATTTCTCATAAACCCATGCTGATATGGAGTTAAACAGTTATTCTCATTGAGATAATCCAGAATAACATCCCTCAGAAACCCTTCAAATAGTTTACCAACAATAGAGGTTAGACTTACTGGCCTATAATTTCCAGGTTCACTTTTAGAGCCCTTTTTGAATATTGGCACCACATTTGCTATGCGCCAGTCCTGCGGAACAGACCCTGTCGCTATAGAGTCACTAAAAATAAGAAATAATGGTTTATCTATTACGTTACTTAGTTCTCTTAGTACTCGTGGGTGTATGCCATCCGGACCCGGAGATTTATCTATTTTAATCTTATTTAGCCGGTTTCGCACCTCTTCTTGGGTTAGATTGGTGACCCTTAATATAGGGTTTTCATTGTTTCTTGGGATTTCACCTAGCATTTCATTTTCCACCGTGAATACCGTGGAGAAGAAGGTGTTTAATATGTTAGCTTTTTCCTCGTCATCTACAACCATTCTTTCCTCACTATTTTTTAAGGGGCCTACATTTTCAGTTTTTATTCTTTTACTATTGATATAGTTGAAGAACAGTTTGGGATTAGTTTTACTCTCCTTAGCAATGTGCTTCTCTGTTTCCTTTTTGGCAGCTTTAATTAGTTTTTTAGATAAAGTATTTTTCTCCCTATAGTTTTTTAGAGCTTCAATGGTGCCATCCTGCTTTAGTAGTGCAAATGCTTTCTTTTTACTGTTAATTGCCTGTCTTACTTCTTTGTTTAGCCACATTGGGTTTTTCCTATTTCTAGTCCTTTTATTCCCACAAGGTATAAACCGCTTACACTGCCTATTTAGGATGTTCTTAAACATTTCCCATTTATTATCTGTATTCTCATTTCTGAGGATATTGTCCCAGTCTACCAGATTAAGGGCATCTCTAAGCTGTTCAAACTTTGCCTTCCTAAAGTTCAATGTTTTTGTGACTCCCTGACAAGTCCCCCTAGTGAAAGACAGGTGAAACTGCACAATATTGTGGTCGCTATTTCCTAAATGTCCAACCACCTGCAGATTTGTTATTCTGTCAGGTCTATTAGATAGTATTAGGTCTAAAAGTGCTGCTCCTCTGGTTGGATTCTGCACCAATTGTGAAAGATAATTTTTCTTGGTTATTAGCAGAAACCTGTTGCCTTTATGGGTTTCACAGGTTTCTGTTTCCCAGTTAATATCCGGGTAGTTAAAGTCCCCCATAACCAGGACCTCATTATGGGTTGCAGCTTCATCTATCTGCTTTAGAAGTAGACTTTCCATGCTTTCTGTTATATTTGGGGGTTTGTAACAGACCCCAATGAGAATTTTGTTACCATTTTTCCCTCCATGAATTTCAACCCATATGGACTCAACTTCCTCATTCCCTTCGCTAATATCCTCCCTTAAAGTGGACTTTAGACAAGACTTTACATAGAGACAAACCCCTCCTCCTCTCCGATTTTTACGATCCTTTCTAAACAGACTGTAACCCTGTAAGTTAACTGCCCAGTCATAGCTTTCATCTAACCATGTCTCGGTTATTCCCACTATGTCAAAGTTACCTGTAGATATTTCTGCTTCTAGTTCTTCCATCTTGTTTGTCAGGCTTCTGGCGTTTGCGAGCATGCAGTTTAGAGGATTTTGTTTTGTTCCAATCTCCTCACTGTGGATTGTTTTAGAAATGTTCTTACCTCCCTTCTGAGTATGTTTTCCTGGGTCGTCTTTGTTCGAGTCTAATGTTTTTCTTCCCGTCCCCTCTTCTTCTAGTTTAACGCCCTCCTGATGAGTGTAGCGAGTCTTCTGGCGAATGTGTGTTTCCCAGGTTTGTTGAGGTGTAGTCCGTCTCTGGCGAGGAGTCCATCATACCAGTAATTCACACCGTGGTCCAGGAATCCAAATCCTTGTTGTCTGCACCATCGTCTTAGCCAGTTGTTTGCATCAAGGATCCTGTTCCATCTCCTGGTGCCATGCCCGTCTACTGGAAGGATAGAAGAAAAAACTACCTGTGCATCCAGTTCCTTTACTTTCTTCCCCAACTCTTCAAAGTCCTTGCAGATTGTCGGTAGGTCCTTCCTTGCCGTGTCATTGGTGCCAACATGTATCAGAAGAAATGGGTGGACGTCCTTGGAGTTGAAGAGCTTTGGTATCCTATCGGTCACATCCTTGATCATCGCACCTGGAAGGCAGCATACTTCTCTTGCAGTTATGTCCGGTCTGCAGATGGCTGCTTCGGTGCCTCTCAGTAGTGAGTCTCCCACCACCACCACTCTTCGTTGCTTCTTGGCTGTACTTTTTGCTGTCACTTGTTGCTGTGTGCCCTTTTCTTTTTTGCTTGCTGGTATTGCTTCATTCTTAGGTGTGCCATCTTCATCCTCTACAAAGATTTGATATCGGTTCTTCAGTTGTGTGGTTGGTGATTTCTCCATGGTCTTCTTGCTTCTTTTGGTCACATGCTTCCACTCATCTGCTTTTGGAGGTTCTCTGACACTTTTTGCACCTTCTGTGACCAGTAGAGATGCTTCTGTTCTGTCTAGAAAGTCTTCATTCTCTTTGATGAGTTTCAAAGTTGCTATTCTTTCTTCCAGACCCCGCACCTTTTCTTCTAAAAGGGCCACTAGTCTACACTTCTGACAGGTGAAATTGGATTCTTCTTCTGGTCGATCTGTGAACATGTAGCACATGCTGCAGCTCACCATGTAGGTTGTCACATCTGCCATGTTGCTCCTAGATCCTGCTGACTTGCTGTGTGTTTTCCTTCTTGTGTAATCTACTCAGCCAAGCTCTCTTGCAATAATGTCCTACAGGCAAAAATTTGCGCGCCGTAAGGCGCGCGGTTTGGTGATGCTTTCGAAGCAGCTGGTCCCGGCTGTACCCAACGATCTTCTAGCTTAGGGAGACTTCGCTTCTCCCAGAAGGCACCTGGAATATGCAAATTAGCCTCCTGAAGCTTGAATCCCTGGTTTGGTGATGCTTTCGAAGCAGCTGGTCCCGGCTGTACCCAACGATCTTCTAGCTTAGGGAGACTTCGCTTCTCCCAGAAGGCACCTGGAATATGCAAATTAGCCTCCTGAAGCTTGAATCCCTGGTTTGGTGATGCTTTCGAAGCAGCTGGTCCCGGCTGTACCCAACGATCTTCTAGCTTAGGGAGACTTCGCTTCTCCCAGAAGGCACCTGGAATATGCAAATTAGCCTCCTGAAGCTTGAATCCCTGGTTTGGTGATGCTTTCGAAGCAGCTGGTCCCGGCTGTACCCAACGATCTTCTAGCTTAGGGAGACTTCGCTTCTCCCAGGGAGACTTCGCTTGAGTGCAGCTCTGGGGTATAATACAGGAGGTAACTCAGGATCAGTAATGTAATGTATGTACACAGTGACTGCACCAGCAGAATAGTGAGTGCAGCTCTGGGGTATAATACAGGATGTAACTCGGGATCAGTAATGTAATGTATGTACACAGTGACTGCACCAGCAGAATAGTGAGTGCAGCTCTGGGGTATAATACAGGATATAACTCAGGATCAGTAATGTAATGTATGTACACAGTGACTGCACCAGCAGAATAGTGAGTGCAGCTCTGGAGTATAATACAGGATGTAACTCAGGATCAGTAATGTAATGTATGTACACAGTGACTGCACCAGCAGAATAGTGAGTGCAGCTCTGGGGTATAATACAGGATGTAACTCAGGATCAGTAATGTAATGTATGTACACAGTGACTGCACCAGCAGAATAGTGAGTGCAGCTCTGGGGTATAATACAGGAGGTAACTCAGGATCAGTAATGTAATGTATGTACACAGTGACTGCACCAGCAGAATAGTGAGTGCAGCTCTGGGGTATAATACAGGATGTAACTCGGGATCAGTAATGTAATGTATGTACACAGTGACTGCACCAGCAGAATAGGGAGTGCAGCTCTGAGGTATACAGGATGTAACTCAGGATCAGTAATGTAATGTATGTACACAGTGACTGCACCAGCAGAATAATGAGTGCAGCTCTGGAGTATAATACAGGATGTAACTCAGGATCAGTAATGTAATGTATGTACACAGTGACTGCACCAGCAGAATAGTGAGCGCAGCTCTGGGGTATAATACAGGATGTGACTCAGGATCAGTAATGTAATGTATGTACACAGTGACTGCACCAGCAGTATAGTGAGTGCAGCTCTGGGATATAATACAGGATGTAACTCAGGATCAGTAATGTAATGTATGTACACAGTGACTGCACCAGCAGAATAGTGAGTGCCGCTCTGGACTATAATACAGGAGGAAACTCAGGATCAGTAATGTAATGTATGTACACAGTGACTGCACCAGCAGAATTGTGAGTGCCGCTCTGGACTATAATACAGGAGGTAACTCAGGATCAGTAATGTAATGTATGTACACAGTGACTGCACTAGCATAATAGTGAGTGCAGCTCTGGGGTATAATACAGGAGGTAACTCAGGATCAGTAATGTAATGTATGTACACAGTGACTGCACCAGCAGAATAGTGAGTGCAGCTCTGGGGTATAATACAGGAGGTAACTCAGGATCAGTAATGTAATGTATGTACACAGTGACTGCACCTACAGAATAGTGAGTGCAGCTCTGGAGTATAATACAGGATGTAACTCAGGATCAGTAATATAATGTATGTACACAGTGACTGCACCAGCAGAATAGTGAGTGCAGCTCTGCTGTATAATACAGGATATAACTCAGGATCAGTAATGTAATGTATGTACACAGTGACTGCACCAGCAGAATAATGAGTGCAGCTCTGGGGTATAATACAATCCTGTAACTCAGGATCAGTAATGTAATGTATGTACACAGTGACTGCACCAGCAGAATAGTGAGTGCAGCTCTTGGGTATAATACAGGATGTAACTCAGGATCAGTAATGTAATGTATGTACACAGTGACTGCACCAGCAGAATAGTGAGTGCAGCTCTGGGGTATAATACAGGATGTAACTCAGGATCAGTAATGTATGTACACAGTGACTGCACCAGCAGAATAATGAGTGCAGCTCTGGGGTATAATACAGGATGTGACTCAGGATCAGTAATGTAATGTATGTACACAGTGACTGCACCAGCAGTATAGTGAGTGCAGCTCTGGGATATAATACAGGATGTAACTCAGGATCAGTAATGTAATGTATGTACACAGTGACTGCACCAGCAGAATAGTGAGTGCAGCTCTGGAGTATAATACAGGATGTAACTCAGGATCAGTAATGTAATGTATGTACACAGTGACTGCACCAGCAGAATAATGAGTGCAGCTCTGGAGTATAATACAGGATGTAACTCAGGATCAGTAATGTAATGTATGTACACAGTGACTGCACCAGCAGAATAGTAACATAGTAACATAGTAACATAGTTAGTAAGGCCGAAAAAAGACATTTGTCCATCCAGTTCAGCCTATATTCCATCATAATAAATACCCAGATCTACGTCCTTCTACAGAACCTAATAATTGTATGATACAATATTGTTCTGCTCCAGGAAGACATCCAGGCCTCTCTTGAACCCCTCGACTGAGTTCGCCATCACCACCTCCTCAGGCAAGCAATTCCAGATTCTCACTGCCCTAACAGTAAAGAATCCTCTTCTATGTTGGTGGAAAAACCTTCTCTCCTCCAGACGCAAAGAATGCCCCCTTGTGCCCGTCACCTTCCTTGGTATAAACAGATCCTCAGCGAGATATTTGTATTGTCCCCTTATATACTTATACATGGTTATTAGATCGCCCCTCAGTCGTCTTTTTTCTAGACTAAATAATCCTAATTTCGCTAATCTATCTGGGTATTGTAGTTCTCCCATCCCCTTTATTAATTTTGTTGCCCTCCTTTGTACTCTCTCTAGTTCCATTATATCCTTCCTGAGCACCGGTGCCCAAAACTGGACACAGTACTCCATGTGCGGTCTAACTAGGGATTTGTACAGAGGCAGTATAATGCTCTCATCATGTGTATCCAGACCTCTTTTAATGCACCCCATGATCCTGTTTGCCTTGGCAGCTGCTGCCTGGCACTGGCTGCTCCAGGTAAGTTTATCATTAACTAGGATCCCCAAGTCCTTCTCCCTGTCAGATTTACCCAGTGGTTTCCCGTTCAGTGTGTAATGGTGATATTGATTCCCTCTTCCCATGTGTATAACCTTACATTTATCATTGTTAAACCTCATCTGCCACCTTTCAGCCCAAGTTTCCAACTTATCCAGATCCATCTGTAGCAGAATACTATCTTCTCTTGTATTAACTGCTTTACATAGTTTTGTATCATCTGCAAATATCGATATTTTACTGTGTAAACCTTCTACCAGATCATTAATGAATATGTTGAAGAGAACAGGTCCCAATACTGACCCCTGCGGTACCCCACTGGTCACAGCGACCCAGTTAGAGACTATACCATTTATAACCACCCTCTGCTTTCTATCACTAAGCCAGTTACTAACCCATTTACACACATTTTCCCCCAGACCAAGCATTCTCATTTTGTGTACCAACCTCTTGTGCGGCACGGTATCAAACGCTTTGGAAAAATCGAGATATACCACGTCCAATGACTCACCGTGGTCCAGTCTATAGCTTACCTCTTCATAAAAACTGATTAGATTGGTTTGACAGGAGCGATTTCTCATAAACCCATGCTGATATGGAGTTAAACAGTTATTCTCATTGAGATAATCCAGAATAACATCCCTCAGAAACCCTTCAAATAGTTTACCAACAATAGAGGTTAGACTTACTGGCCTATAATTTCCAGGTTCACTTTTAGAGCCCTTTTTGAATATTGGCACCACATTTGCTATGCGCCAGTCCTGCGGAACAGACCCTGTCGCTATAGAGTCACTAAAAATAAGAAATAATGGTTTATCTATTACGTTACTTAGTTCTCTTAGTACTCGTGGGTGTATGCCATCCGGACCCGGAGATTTATCTATTTTAATCTTATTTAGCCGGTTTCGCACCTCTTCTTGGGTTAGATTGGTGACCCTTAATATAGGGTTTTCATTGTTTCTTGGGATTTCACCTAGCATTTCATTTTCCACCGTGAATACCGTGGAGAAGAAGGTGTTTAATATGTTAGCTTTTTCCTCGTCATCTACAACCATTCTTTCCTCACTATTTTTTAAGGGGCCTACATTTTCAGTTTTTATTCTTTTACTATTGATATAGTTGAAGAACAGTTTGGGATTAGTTTTACTCTCCTTAGCAATGTGCTTCTCTGTTTCCTTTTTGGCAGCTTTAATTAGTTTTTTAGATAAAGTATTTTTCTCCCTATAGTTTTTTAGAGCTTCAATGGTGCCATCCTGCTTTAGTAGTGCAAATGCTTTCTTTTTACTGTTAATTGCCTGTCTTACTTCTTTGTTTAGCCACATTGGGTTTTTCCTATTTCTAGTCCTTTTATTCCCACAAGGTATAAACCGCTTACACTGCCTATTTAGGATGTTCTTAAACATTTCCCATTTATTATCTGTATTCTCATTTCTGAGGATATTGTCCCAGTCTACCAGATTAAGGGCATCTCTAAGCTGTTCAAACTTTGCCTTCCTAAAGTTCAATGTTTTTGTGACTCCCTGACAAGTCCCCCTAGTGAAAGACAGGTGAAACTGCACAATATTGTGGTCGCTATTTCCTAAATGTCCAACCACCTGCAGATTTGTTATTCTGTCAGGTCTATTAGATAGTATTAGGTCTAAAAGTGCTGCTCCTCTGGTTGGATTCTGCACCAATTGTGAAAGATAATTTTTCTTGGTTATTAGCAGAAACCTGTTGCCTTTATGGGTTTCACAGGTTTCTGTTTCCCAGTTAATATCCGGGTAGTTAAAGTCCCCCATAACCAGGACCTCATTATGGGTTGCAGCTTCATCTATCTGCTTTAGAAGTAGACTTTCCATGCTTTCTGTTATATTTGGGGGTTTGTAACAGACCCCAATGAGAATTTTGTTACCATTTTTCCCTCCATGAATTTCAACCCATATGGACTCAACTTCCTCATTCCCTTCGCTAATATCCTCCCTTAAAGTGGACTTTAGACAAGACTTTACATAGAGACAAACCCCTCCTCCTCTCCGATTTTTACGATCCTTTCTAAACAGACTGTAACCCTGTAAGTTAACTGCCCAGTCATAGCTTTCATCTAACCATGTCTCGGTTATTCCCACTATGTCAAAGTTACCTGTAGATATTTCTGCTTCTAGTTCTTCCATCTTGTTTGTCAGGCTTCTGGCGTTTGCGAGCATGCAGTTTAGAGGATTTTGTTTTGTTCCAATCTCCTCACTGTGGATTGTTTTAGAAATGTTCTTACCTCCCTTCTGAGTATGTTTTCCTGGGTCGTCTTTGTTCGAGTCTAATGTTTTTCTTCCCGTCCCCTCTTCTTCTAGTTTAACGCCCTCCTGATGAGTGTAGCGAGTCTTCTGGCGAATGTGTGTTTCCCAGGTTTGTTGAGGTGTAGTCCGTCTCTGGCGAGGAGTCCATCATACCAGTAATTCACACCGTGGTCCAGGAATCCAAATCCTTGTTGTCTGCACCATCGTCTTAGCCAGTTGTTTGCATCAAGGATCCTGTTCCATCTCCTGGTGCCATGCCCGTCTACTGGAAGGATAGAAGAAAAAACTACCTGTGCATCCAGTTCCTTTACTTTCTTCCCCAACTCTTCAAAGTCCTTGCAGATTGTCGGTAGGTCCTTCCTTGCCGTGTCATTGGTGCCAACATGTATCAGAAGAAATGGGTGGACGTCCTTGGAGCTGAAGAGCTTTGGTATCCTATCGGTCACATCCTTGATCATCGCACCTGGAAGGCAGCATACTTCTCTTGCAGTTATGTCCGGTCTGCAGATGGCTGCTTCGGTGCCTCTCAGTAGTGAGTCTCCCACCACCACCACTCTTCGTTGCTTCTTGGCTGTACTTTTTGCTGTCACTTGTTGCTGTGTGCCCTTTTCTTTTTTGCTTGCTGGTATTGCTTCATTCTTAGGTGTGCCATCTTCATCCTCTACAAAGATTTGATATCGGTTCTTCAGTTGTGTGGTTGGTGATTTCTCCATGGTCTTCTTGCTTCTTTTGGTCACATGCTTCCACTCATCTGCTTTTGGAGGTTCTCTGACACTTTTTGCACCTTCTGTGACCAGTAGAGATGCTTCTGTTCTGTCTAGAAAGTCTTCATTCTCTTTGATGAGTTTCAAAGTTGCTATTCTTTCTTCCAGACCCCGCACCTTTTCTTCTAAAAGGGCCACTAGTCTACACTTCTGACAGGTGAAATTGGATTCTTCTTCTGGTCGATCTGTGAACATGTAGCACATGCTGCAGCTCACCATGTAGGTTGTCACATCTGCCATGTTGCTCCTAGATCCTGCTGACTTGCTGTGTGTTTTCCTTCTTGTGTAATCTACTCAGCCAAGCTCTCTTGCAATAATGTCCTACAGGCAAAAATTTGCGCGCCGTAAGGCGCGCGGTTTGGTGATGCTTTCGAAGCAGCTGGTCCCGGCTGTACCCAACGATCTTCTAGCTTAGGGAGACTTCGCTTCTCCCAGAAGGCACCTGGAATATGCAAATTAGCCTCCTGAAGCTTGAATCCCTGGTTTGGTGATGCTTTCGAAGCAGCTGGTCCCGGCTGTACCCAACGATCTTCTAGCTTAGGGAGACTTCGCTTCTCCCAGAAGGCACCTGGAATATGCAAATTAGCCTCCTGAAGCTTGAATCCCTGGTTTGGTGATGCTTTCGAAGCAGCTGGTCCCGGCTGTACCCAACGATCTTCTAGCTTAGGGAGACTTCGCTTCTCCCAGAAGGCACCTGGAATATGCAAATTAGCCTCCTGAAGCTTGAATCCCTGGTTTGGTGATGCTTTCGAAGCAGCTGGTCCCGGCTGTACCCAACGATCTTCTAGCTTAGGGAGACTTCGCTTCTCCCAGAAGGCACCTGGAATATGCAAATTAGCCTCCTGAAGCTTGAATCCCTGGTTTGGTGATGCTTTCGAAGCAGCTGGTCCCGGCTGTACCCAACGATCTTCTAGCTTAGGGAGACTTCGCTTCTCCCAGAAGGCACCTGGAATATGCAAATTAGCCTCCTGAAGCTTGAATCCCTGGTTTGGTGATGCTTTCGAAGCAGCTGGTCCCGGCTGTACCCAACGATCTTCTAGCTTAGGGAGACTTCGCTTCTCCCAGGGAGACTTCGCTTGAGTGCAGCTCTGGGGTATAATACAGGAGGTAACTCAGGATCAGTAATGTAATGTATGTACACAGTGACTGCACCAGCAGAATAGTGAGTGCAGCTCTGGGGTATAATACAGGATGTAACTCGGGATCAGTAATGTAATGTATGTACACAGTGACTGCACCAGCAGAATAGTGAGTGCAGCTCTGGGGTATAATACAGGATATAACTCAGGATCAGTAATGTAATGTATGTACACAGTGACTGCACCAGCAGAATAGTGAGTGCAGCTCTGGAGTATAATACAGGATGTAACTCAGGATCAGTAATGTAATGTATGTACACAGTGACTGCACCAGCAGAATAGTGAGTGCAGCTCTGGGGTATAATACAGGATGTAACTCAGGATCAGTAATGTAATGTATGTACACAGTGACTGCACCAGCAGAATAGTGAGTGCAGCTCTGGGGTATAATACAGGAGGTAACTCAGGATCAGTAATGTAATGTATGTACACAGTGACTGCACCAGCAGAATAGTGAGTGCAGCTCTGGGGTATAATACAGGATGTAACTCGGGATCAGTAATGTAATGTATGTACACAGTGACTGCACCAGCAGAATAGGGAGTGCAGCTCTGAGGTATACAGGATGTAACTCAGGATCAGTAATGTAATGTATGTACACAGTGACTGCACCAGCAGAATAATGAGTGCAGCTCTGGAGTATAATACAGGATGTAACTCAGGATCAGTAATGTAATGTATGTACACAGTGACTGCACCAGCAGAATAGTGAGCACAGCTCTGGGGTATAATACAGGATGTGACTCAGGATCAGTAATGTAATGTATGTACACAGTGACTGCACCAGCAGTATAGTGAGTGCAGCTCTGGGATATAATACAGGATGTAACTCAGGATCAGTAATGTAATGTATGTACACAGTGACTGCACCAGCAGAATAGTGAGTGCCGCTCTGGACTATAATACAGGAGGAAACTCAGGATCAGTAATGTAATGTATGTACACAGTGACTGCACCAGCAGAATTGTGAGTGCCGCTCTGGACTATAATACAGGAGGTAACTCAGGATCAGTAATGTAATGTATGTACACAGTGACTGCACTAGCATAATAGTGAGTGCAGCTCTGGGGTATAATACAGGAGGTAACTCAGGATCAGTAATGTAATGTATGTACACAGTGACTGCACCAGCAGAATAGTGAGTGCAGCTCTGGGGTATAATACAGGAGGTAACTCAGGATCAGTAATGTAATGTATGTACACAGTGACTGCACCTACAGAATAGTGAGTGCAGCTCTGGAGTATAATACAGGATGTAACTCAGGATCAGTAATATAATGTATGTACACAGTGACTGCACCAGCAGAATAGTGAGTGCAGCTCTGCTGTATAATACAGGATATAACTCAGGATCAGTAATGTAATGTATGTACACAGTGACTGCACCAGCAGAATAATGAGTGCAGCTCTGGGGTATAATACAATCCTGTAACTCAGGATCAGTAATGTAATGTATGTACACAGTGACTGCACCAGCAGAATAGTGAGTGCAGCTCTTGGGTATAATACAGGATGTAACTCAGGATCAGTAATGTAATGTATGTACACAGTGACTGCACCAGCAGAATAGTGAGTGCAGCTCTGGGGTATAATACAGGATGTAACTCAGGATCAGTAATGTATGTACACAGTGACTGCACCAGCAGAATAATGAGTGCAGCTCTGGGGTATAATACAGGATGTGACTCAGGATCAGTAATGTAATGTATGTACACAGTGACTGCACCAGCAGTATAGTGAGTGCAGCTCTGGGATATAATACAGGATGTAACTCAGGATCAGTAATGTAATGTATGTACACAGTGACTGCACCAGCAGAATAGTGAGCGCAGCTCTGGAGTATAATACAGGATGTAACTCAGGATCAGTAATGTAATGTATGTACACAGTGACTGCACCAGCAGAATAGTGAGTGCCGCTCTGGACTATAATACAGGAGGAAACTCAGGATCAGTAATGTAATGTATGTACACAGTGACTGCACCAGCAGAATTGTGAGTGCCGCTCTGGACTATAATACAGGAGGTAACTCAGGATCAGTAATGTAATGTATGTACACAGTGACTGCACCAGCAGAATAGTGAGTGCAGCTCTGGGGTATAATACAGGATGTAACTCAGGATCAGTAATGTAATGTATGTACACAGTGACTGCACCAGCAGAATAGTGAGTGCAGCTCTGGGGTATAATACAGGATGTAACTCAGGATCAGTAATGTAATGTATGTACACAGTGACTGCACCAGCAGAATAATGAGTGCAGCTCTGGGGTATAATACAGGAAGTAACTGAAGATCAGAGATGTAATGTATGTACATAATGACCGGACATTTTGGAGCATCTTCCGATACTATTCACTTTGTTTAATCTGTAGCACGCATGTCCCTCCCGTCCCCGGTGCTCCCCGCTGCTCGGTGTCTTGATTTTCTTCGCACATTAATATTTCTCATACATACGTGGTTCATGTGGAATATATGAACACAGACACAATAATGAACCCGTCCATCTCCCACCAGCTCTTCACATCCGCATAGAGTTGCAGACGCAGAACCTTGATGCCCAGAGCCGTATCTGACACTTGTGCGCTTACAAAAGAGGCAGCCGAGATTCCTGCCGCACGGAATACACGGAGCTGCCTGCACACGAGGCCGAGCGCTGCTCCCATCAGTCAAATGACTCATTTACACTGGAGAGAGAGAAAACAAAAATCACTGGGTGCGGGGAAGGTGTGAATGGGGTGCTACTAATACCGTGGAAAGAACAATTGTATGAACCAAAGAGAAGAAGTTGGACAGAAAAATTCCATGGTGCACTGCAGATAAAATATTTATTTGTAAATTTTGTTGAAATGCTGAAATATACTTAAAAAAAAAAAACATTTGAAAAAGGTGCAAAAATTGTACAGGCAACACATAGGGTTATGGAATAAATATGCCATAGAATAAACCCCATACCGGACAAAGAATAAGTGATCATAGATACATGTGCAGCTAGATACAATATTCAGATAAGAATGAAGAAAAAACTGCACAGAATAAATTAATAAGTATCCTGTTAAAGCAAGAATCTCCTCACGTTTTGCTACACAACTGAAGCTTCATCAGGGGAGCCTGCTTCGAGAAACACTTCTTCTCCGGGAAGTTTTTTTTGCGCTTTCTGAATGCGTTGTTGCTGAGTGTTTTTTCCAGCCTTTTGATTGAGCAGCGTCTAGTTTGCAGCATTTTCATATTTCGATAAGAATGATAACTAAATAGATCTGTTCGGCGCATGTTACCAATGATCTGGAGTTTTCCTTGTGCAGTAAAGATTATTTTTAAAGTATAAAATGAATTATTTAAAAGTAAAGATATAAGAAGACGTCCGCTTGTTTACACAACATCTACATATGTGTTGTCCCGCGGCGCCCGCTTCTCCGAGCACTCAACACATTAAAATAAAGGGCATTAAATATTCACACCCTGCCTCGCACTTAATAATGCAGGGTGAACAACGATGATGAAGATATAACCACTAATAATGTCATTCAGGCTAAACAAGCAATGATTGCCCATTATCGGTCCTAGAACCCGGCGAGGGTCCGCTGACACCTCCTATTTGTTTCTTGTAATGAGCCGAAGCCAGAATGGAAGTAGTATATATATTTATACAGTACAGACCAAAAGTTTGGACACACCTTCTCATTTAAAGATTTTTCTGTATTTTCATGACTATGAAAATTGTACATTCACACTGAAGGCGTCAAAACTATGAATTAACACATGTGGAATTATATACTTAACAAAAAAGTGTGAAACAACTGAAAATATGTCATATATTCTAGGTTCTTCAAAGTAGCCACCTTTTGCTTTGATGCTGTGGTAGCCATGCTGGTTCAGTATGCCTTCTATTTTGAATAAATCCCCAACAGTGTCACCAGCACAGCACCCCCACACCATCACACCTCCTCCTCCATGCTTCATGGTGGGAACCAGGCATGTAGAGTCCATCGTTCACCTTTTCTGCGTCACACAAAGACACGGTGGTTGGAACCAAAGATCTCAAATTTGGACTCATCAGACCAAAGCACAGATTTCCACTGGTCTAATGTCCATTCCTTGTGTTCTTTAGCCCAAACAAGTCTCTTCTGCTTGTTGCCTGTCCTTATCAGTGGTTTCCTAGCAGCTATTTTACCATGAAGGCCTGCTGCACAAAGTCTCCTCTTAACAGTTGTTGTAGAGATATGTCTGCTGCTAGAACTCTGTGTGGCATTGACCTGGTCTCTAATCTGAGCTGCTGTTAAGCTGCGATTTCTGAGGCTGGAGACTCGGATAAACTTATCCTCAGAAGCAGAGGTGACTCTTGGTCTTCCTTACCTGGGGCGGTCGTCATAATGAGCCAGGTTCTTTGTAGCACTTGATGGTTTTTGCCACTTTCAAAGTTTTCCCTTAATTTCTTAAAGTAATGATGGCCACTCGTTTCTCTTTACTTAGCTGATTTTTTCTTGCCATAATACAAATTCTAACAGTCTATTCAGTAGGACTATCAGCTGTGTATCCACCAGACTTCTGCACAACACAACTGATGGTCCCAACCCCATTTATAAGGCAAGAAATCCCACTTATTAAACCTGACAGGGCACACCTGTAAAGTGAAAACCATTCCCGGTGACTACCTCTTGAAGCTCATCAAGAGAATGTCAAGAGTGTGCAAAGCAGTCATCAAAGCAAAAGGTGGCTACTTTGAAGAATCTAGAATATAAGACATAATTTCAGTTGTTTCACAGAAAAATCTGTAAATGAGAAGGTGTGTCCAAACTTTTGGTCTGTACTGTATATATATATATCACATTGTCCCATCTGCCTTATATAATGAGCATTTACATACAAGCCGCATACATAAGTAACGAATAGTAAGAGGTATATCATTATGGAAGATTACACCTCTCATTCTCTCTTTAGAGCCTGTGGAGCAACTAATCACACATCAAATAACAAATATTATCAACCCGCAAAGCAATTCGCTAAAAGCTGAGTCTGTCATCTAGAAAAACCTCTAGAAAAACTAATGCTGTTATCTTAAAGGCTCTGTCTATTCTTAGAAGATTACGGATTGAAATCTCAATTTTAAAAGATGGCGAAATAAGAAAATAACGTCTAAATCATGTCCTTCAACACCTAAGAATGATAATACTATAAGCTAAACTGCAGAGAAAAGACATGAGCAGCACATCCAAAAATCATACTTTGGTCTAACACTGCTAGGCAAAAATTACAAAACTGAACATGAGGTTCGTAGTTTAACATTCTGATAATACTCTATGAAGTCCACTGCCACGTCACGGCGAACCTCTCAGTAGATCCCCTATAACTACTAAAGTACTGCCCCCTTTAGATTATCTTCTTGACGGACAGGTGAACAATTTTTTTTTTACTATTTTTTGTCTTTTACAGGGGACATCGCATCGATTATCTTCTCGTTGGACACGTGAGTATAACTTTGATTTTTTATTTTTCATTTTTTTAAATAAATGTGTAAAAGGGGAATTGTTTATTTCAAATAAATGGCTTCATTCAGGGAGTGTTTTTTTTTACAGTTTGACTAGGGGGTTTGTAATGGGGCATATTATATACACCTCTCCATAACTAACCCCTGGGCTTGATGTCAGCTGCCAATACAAAGCTGACATCAACTCCAATACTATTATCCCACTTGCCACCACACCAAGTCTTATGAAAGCGCCATTTCTGGGGTGGCTGAGAGCTGATGTTTTTAGTCTGAGAGGGGGCCAATTTCCATGGCCCCTTCTTAGCCTATTAATATTAGCCTGCAGTTGTCTGCCTAGCCTTTGCTGGTTAATAGTTATAGGGTACCCTACATCATTTCTTTTGGGAGGTCCCCGATTTTAAGAACAAGTAAAAACTAAGACTACAGCTGTGAGCTGATATTAATAGCCTGGGAAGCTCCATGGGTATTACCCCCTTCCCAGGCTATAAACATCAGCCCCCAGCTGTTGACTTTCCCTCAGATGGTTATTACGTTTTTTTTATTTAAGTAAAAAAATTTTATTTAAGTAATTTATTTATTAGCTAAATATATCAACATTAAACTGCACTAATTATACATGAGACCAGGGGCGTAACAACTGCGGTCGCAGGGGTCGCGACTGCGACGGGGCCCACAGTGTTTTCAGGGCCCGCCTAGTCCAGCAAACAAGTAGCAGGGGAAGGAGACAAGTCACGCACGCATCCTGCTGGCCACGCCCACAGCTTCCCCAGACTTTCAGCAGTGTGCGGCGAGTGGGCGTGTCCGTGAAGGACATGTGACCTAGCAGAAGGGCTGTGCGTGTCACTGACTGAAGCTGGAGAGATGGCAGGCATTAGCTGGTGAGTGATGTGCTGCTTACACCTGACACACACACACACACACACACACACACCTACCTGTTCTATGCGCACAGGACCTGTGATGAGGTCACAGGAGGGGAGGAGTCAGGGGTCACATGATCAGTGGCCTCAGTGTATGCACTACGCAGGACTCTGCTGTGCTTGATTGTCATGGTGCTGAATGAGGGGATGTTTATGTAACAGAGCCGTGTGTGTACAAGGTGTACAGAGCGGAGCCGTGTATGTATGTAGTGGAGCAAGGTGTACGGAGCGGAGTCAGGTGTGTACAAAGCTGAGCCGTGGGTGAAAGAGGTGAGCGGATTCGTGTATGTATGGGGTGTATGGAGTGGTGCTGCGTGTGTAAGAGGTGTATGGAGCGGAGCCGCGTGTGTAAGAGGTGTATGGAGCGGAGCCGCGTGTGTACAAGGTGTAAGGAGTGGAGCCGCGTGTGTACAAGGTGTACGGTGCAGAGCCGCGTGTGTACAAGGTGTAAAGAGCGCAGCCGCATGTGTACAAGGTGTAGGGAGCGAAGCCGCGTGTGTACAAGGTGTAGGGAGCGGAGCCACATGTGTACAAGGTGTAGGGTGCGGAGCCGCGTGTGTACAAGGTGTACGGAGTTCTCGGAGCGAAGCCGTGTGTTCAAGGTGTAGGGATCGGAGCCGCGTGTGTACAAGGTGTACGGTGCAGAGCCGCGTGTGTACAAGGTGTAAAGAGCGCAGCCGCATGTGTACAAGGTGTAGGGATCGGAGCCGCGTGTGTGCAAGGTGTACGGAGCGGAGCCGTGTGTTTACAAGGTGTACGGAGCGGAGCCGTGTGTGTACGGGTTCTCGGAGCGAAGCCGTGTGTGTACGGGCTGTACACGGCTGTGGGCAGAGCCCAGCATGTGCACTGTGGGGGAGTATTGCGTGTACTTGCCAGTGTCAGAATGTGCAGTGCGTATGCTCCAGAGCCAACCAGTACACCCAATACACCCCCACACTGCACAGGTCTGAAAATGACGCACTGCAGCGTCATACCAGGAAGAAACAGCACACAGAGTTCAAACGCCGGGAGTGCGCTTGGAATTAGAGCGAGGGAGGACATATTACTATAGGGACATGTTAGTTATAAGATCATTTTTCTCAGCGAGTACAGGGCAGTATTAGGTCAGACTACACAACATTGCAACACGACTATAGTGTGCGAAATGAATAGGGAAAATGTGAATTTCGGTGGGAAATATTTTGGCGCGGGGGGGCCCCATTTGAAAGTTCGCATCGGGGCCCCTCACTTTGTAGTTACGCCACTGCATGAGACTGACATCTTTCTATCTATTTTATGTATATTTATCTATTCTATCTATTCTATTTTGACGGTTCACGATGTGAATTTACTGTACTCGGCTGATAAAATGTCGGGTTGTGTAGGAGGTGGATGAGTAAAATTGGATGGCAGACGCATAGTCCATGTGCCATGCAATTTTTTTTTCTCACACCCATTGACATGCATTGGCGAGTGTCGTCTGATACATACAGCCGCAGCATTCTGCGATCTTTTTTCAGTCCGATCTGAGCTCAGAAAAAAAATCACAGATGAGCCAGGAATCATAGAATAAAATTAGTCAGAGTGTAATTCGATTTTCTATCGGATTGCATTTGTTGGTTTTTCACACAGACGAGTATATGTCGCAAATTCTTAAGGGATTTGTGGCAGCTCTGGGTCTGCTGCAATTTAAATGTATTTTTTTTCCTTTGGTCCAGCAGGAGTTAATGTCAGTTTTTTTGCTGGCAGCTTCTTTTAGGCTGGTCAGCTGATGTTGGTTGGTAATCACTCCCACCTCCCATTAAATAGTCCCTTTACCCATCAGGTGATAGTCGCTTATAGAGTTTTCTTCTACGCAGACCAGCTAGTTGGGTGGAGCTCTCCTGTGACTGTGTTATTGCCACTGTTAGAGTCCTGCTATCCTGGTGATGTTTACTCTGCTGCTGTGGAACTTAGCAGCAGATTCTGTGCTGAGTTGTATCCTTTCGGTCTGTCCCTTGTTTGTCTCTTTCCCTATGTGTTATCATCTGCAGTGGCGAGGTTGACATCATTGCCAGCAAGTGCACTAACCAGGGTTAGTAGAGGTGACAGTCAGGCACGTGATGACGGCGGGGGGAAGGATTCACATAGGGTGTTAGGGAAGCTTAGGAACAGGCACAGGTCGGTGTCAGAAGGTGTCCCATCCCCCGCTCCCGACCGATAGGTCCTACCTCTCCTTTTTTCCCTCGTGTTTTACTTATATGCTGTGTTGTCCACTAGACATACCTGTGTCCAAGCGCGACTTCCTGACAAACTCATGCAGTTGGGGGGTGTCTCCTTTCATAATAGGTTGCTTGTGGTTCACCGTGGGATGGGGGCATGTTTTTACTGTGGTCTTACAGATCATTACATTGAGGTGTGTCCATCTCACGCCAAACATGTTACTCCATCTCATAAACTACGTTCCTCTGGTCGTGTGGAGGGACACAACCAGGATGGGTACATTTCCTCCACTTTCATGTCTCGTTTACCATTTCTGGTGAAATAGTGGTTGGTGGGAAAACTGAGACTATTCCAGTTCTTGAGGATAGTGGAGCTGGAGTCAGTTTGGTGGATTCTAGCTTTGCTCGAACCCATGGTCTAATTCAGTGTTCCCCAACTCCAGTCCTCAAGAGCCACCAACAGGTCGTGTTTTTAGGATTTCATTAGTATGGCCCAGGTGATGGAATTGATGCCTGTCTAGATTATGGAGTTCTCACATGGGCATTACTAAGGAAATCCTGAAAACATGACCCGTTGGTGGCTCTGGAGGACCGAACTTGGGGAACACTGGTCTAATTGATAGGACGCTAGCAAGATCCATTCCTATTCATGCTATTGATTATGCTCCTTTCAGCCAGAAGAGTTTGACCCAAGTAGTACATGATGTGAACCTGCGCATAGGGATTCTTCATGAAGAGTTCCTGTTGTGCTATGTCTTGGAGGGTCTGCCTACTCCTATTGTCTTAGGCCTTCCCTGGCTGAAGAAACACAATCCTGTCATTGATTAGTGGTCCAGAGAAGTAGTTAGGGCAATTTTTGTAAAAACTTTTGTTTGTGTGCTACGATCTCTGCCATGTTTATTAAAACTGCCCCTTCTTCTCCAGTGGAGGTAGCTAAGATACTACCGGAGACTAGGGGCAAGACTTATCCACACCTCAGGTTAACTTAAGATCTCAGTGTCCTCCAGGGAAAATTGATCATGGAAGGGTGGTTGTTTTCACCGAGTATCCTGAGGGTAAGAGTTTTGATACACAGGGGGATGCTTCTGTTGTCTGTCCTTCAAGGAGAGTACCATCTTGTTCCAAACATACGTGTGGTAATAAAGGTTCAGGTCCGGACTTGTGTGTGAATGATAGGGCAGCACGGTGGCTCAGTGGTTAGCACCGCAGCCTTGCAGCGCTGGAGTCCGGGGTTCAAATCCCACAAAGGACAACATCTGCAAAGCGTTAATATGTTCTCTCTGTGTTTGCGTGGGTTTCCTCTGGGTTCTCCGGTTCCTCCCACATTCCAAAGACATACTGATAGGGAATTGATTATGAGCCCCATCGGGGACAGCGATGATAATGTGCAAAACTGTAAAGCGCTGCGGAATATGATAGCGCTATATAAAAATAAAGAGTGGGTGTCCACTAAAAAGATCAGGTGGAAGTACAAAACTGTGACTCTTAGTTTTAGGGTGATCGGGCCGTATAGGGTGGTGGCTGATCCCAGCGCTGGGACCTTCCAGATGGAGATACCACCAGTGATGCACATCCATAACATGTTCAAGGGGTCATCGCTCAGGAGATGTGTTGTGCCTCCGGAACCTACGTTATTACCATCACCCTCGATCTGCATTTGCTTGACCTGGAGGAACAGGTGACTTCGGAGGTGAATACTAGTGTTTTGATGTGTCCCTGCTGTACGTCATTTCCGGACAAGTTTGGCCTTAAAGGTCCAGAGGTCCGTCATAGAAAGTGGGGTACAAACATCCTATGTATCCCTAAATGGTGTCAATAAAAGCGTCAGCTCACCCGCAAAAAAAAAAAAGCAAGCATTCGCACACCTCCTTAGACAAAAAAATGTAAAAGTTTTGTGTCTCAGGAAATGGAAACACAAGCTAAAATTTAGATTTTTGTCAAATGTCTACAATTTTTCAGCAAAAAATAATAGTAAAAAAAACTACACGTATTCGACATCACGGTAATTGTAATCTCTCATGAAATTATGTTGGCAGATTCTTTTTATCGCACAAAGAAAGGAGTAAAAACAAAACCCAAAACAATGACAAAATCGCAGGGTTTCATAGACATTTTACCACTGTTGGATTTTTTTTCTCTTTATCAGAACCAAAAAGGATCACAGGAAAAGTGTCATCCAAAACTACAACAACAATAAGCCTCAAATGACTATTTTAACTGAAAAATGAAAAAAAAAAAAGTTATAGTTATGTCGAGTGGGGAAGGAAGAGCCAAAACTAAAAATTTCCCGGGGTTAAAGTCCCAGCAATTTCCTCATAATTTGTTGCTAAAATTAATGGCATTTCCTGACCTCTTATCTTTCTTCCCTTTTTAGAAGTCCGCTGTGCTAAAATTGAATTTATTCCTATGAATTAGTAAGTTGCTATTTAAGCCATTGTCTAACATTCTCAGATTTACGGGGAGCCTTCGTGGAGTTCTGGCCGGGAATCATCACGTCCCTGGGTTCTGATTCTCCTGGTCATTTAGGTAGTCGTGATTCCTCTTGGTGGAGCTATTCCACCACAGTCCGGTCTCTGCTACGTCCACCTGGATCATTTATAATAAAAAAAAAATATTAAAATACGAGAAAAAGGAGACGGAGCTGGTGAGGTCTTGATAAAAAAAAAATGAATGCAATGACCTCTGAATTCCTGAATAATGCAGGGAACGTATACTGTGACGTCCACAGCCTCGCGTCTCCCGGCTGCTTTACATTACATAGAGGGATCTGGGAGAAGCCAGGTGCTCAGATATACGGAACTGCAAATCCACATCTACAGACGCTGTCTGACCAATAATATATCCCATTCCCTTCGGCGGGAATTAGTGATTCCAGGCAAAAAATGGATTTTAAGCTCTGTGACAATTAATAGTAATGAGGCGCATCCACAAAGGGGCATTATTAGGATGTAAGCAACATCCATAACAAACATAAGTATTGTAATATAAGGCTAGGTTCACACTTGTGTATGGCTGCTCTGTGGATGGCTGCGTACATCCTCCCTTAAGCTCCACCTACGCTCTGTCTACTTCCGCACGCGTCCTGCGTACCTATCTTTAACATTGGATACACAGGGTCATGAATTGTATGCGGATGCGGCATTTTGAAGTGCCCGCCGTCCGCACGGGAACGGAACTTTCAAGAATATTACTACTATAATACTGTCCCCTATGTACAAGAATATAACTACTATAACACTGCCCCTATGTACAAGAATATAACTACTATAATACTGCTCCTATGTACAAGAATATAACTACTATAATACTGCTCCCTATTTACAAGAACATAACTACTATAATACGGCTTCTACGTACAAGAACATAACTACGATAATACTGCTCCTATGTAGAAGAATATAACTACTATAATACTGTCCCCTATGTACAAGAATATAACTACTATAACACTGCCCCTATGTACAAGAATATAACTACTATAATACTGCTCCTATGTACAAGAATATAACTACTATAATACTGCTCCCTATTTACAAGAACATAACTACTATAATACGGCTTCTACGTACAAGAACATAACTACGATAATACTGCTCCTATGTAGAAGAATATAACTACTATAATACTGCCCCCTATGTACAAGAATATAACTACTATAATACTGCTCCTATATACAGGAATATAACTACTATAATACTGCTCATATGTAGAAGAATATAACTACTATAATACTGCTCCTATGTAGAAGAATATAACTACTATAATACTGTCCCCTATGTACAAGAATATAACTACTATAATACTGCTCCTATATACAGGAATATAACTACTATAATACTGCTCCTATGTAGAAGAATATAACTACTATAATACTGCTCCCTATGTACAAGAACATAACTACTATAATACGGCTTCTACGTACAAGAATATAACTACTATAATACTGCTCCTATGTAGAAGAATATAACTACTATAATACTGCCCCCTATGTACAAGAATATAACTACTATAATACTGCTCCTATGTACAAGAATATAACTACTATAATAAAGCCCCTGTATACAAGAATATAACTACTATAATACTGCTCCTATGTACAAGAATATAACTACTATAATACTGCTCCTATGTACAAGAATATAACTACTATAATAAAGCCCCTGTATACAAGAATATAACTACTATAATATTGCTCCTATGTACAAGAATATAACTACTATAATACTGCCCCTATGTACAAGAATATAACTACTATAATACTGCTCCTATGTACAAGAACATAACTACTATAATACGGCTCCTATGTACAAGAATATAACTACTATAATACTGTTCCCTATGTAAAAGAACATAACTACTATAATACTGCCCCTATGTACAAGAATATAACTATTATAATACTGCCCCTATGTACAAGAATATAACTACTATAATACTGCCCCTATGTACAAGAATATAACTATTATAATACTGCCCCTATGTACAAGAATATAACTACTATAATACTGCCCCTATGTACAGGAATATAACTACTATAATACTGCCCCTATGTACAAGAATATAACTACTATAATACTGCCCCTATGTACAAGAATATAATTACTATTATACTGCCACATGTACAAGAATGTAACTACTATAATACTGCCCCCTATCTACAAGATTATAACAACTACAATACTGCTTCTGGGATTACTACTACTGATTCTGGGATCCTTACCCTAATTCCAAGAATCTCACGGACCATAAGGAGGGTGGGCCTATATACTTTATGGTAATCACAATGGTCAGTAAGCCCAGAGGGTCCTGACATATACTCGCTGTTTACCTTGACAGTCATGATTATCTGCTGTCCTACTCCGCACTCTATGAGGTGTCCTATATTTCCCAGATTGTATTATGAGCCCAGACCACCGTCCTCATGGAAATGTATCATTAGCTCCTCAATGTCTTCCTCTGTTTTATGCGTTCACAGAGGAGGACTAAGCTCTTATCTGCAGAGTGCAGCCCCTGGAGTTTATATAACTTGTCAATAGGTTATTGCATAGACAATGGGCTTACTCTACTGGTATAGGGACATGTGACTGTAGTTACCTGAAAACTCCTAAGAATATGGAATGTACATAAATAATATTACTAGTGTAAGTTCTTAATGCTCGTAAGGGACTTAATATGCAAAATTCCACCATACTCCCACCCCTCTAAAGGGAGATCCTAGTGATGCATGAATTCAGTCCATAAGGGACTCTTCTTGTTTTTTTACTGTTGGTGTACCTGTTCTCTTGCTTTGCCCTGATGAGGGGCAACACCCCAAAACACGTCTCTGCAAAGTGAGATTCTGGTTTGGGTTTTATCCTAAGTGAGGTGGCAAGGCTCGATAAAGGGTCAATAATAATTTTTAGGATCACTGCTACAAATAGGTCGCTCTAGAGATCTGGTCTTCTTCTCTGAATAGGCAATTTGGAATGTTGGTGTACGACATACATGCAGAGCCTCTACATCCAGGCACAAAACACAGGTTGTCCTCTGCTCGGCTGAGCAATAGCTAGACATCGGCTTCCAAAACTATACAAGTGGCGCTCAACCAACCACCTGAAAGCCAAAAATGGGAGATTGTTATGAACTGGTGGCCTAGAAGCAGCATGAGACGGACTCTGGAGAAGGTGGTCCCTGTACTGACTGCAAACCCTGAACCTAGCAGCGCAACTAGAAGTAGCCGTGGGGGGTACCTAACACTCCCTAGACCCCTCGGCACAGCCTAAGATCTAACTACCCCTAAAGACAGAAACAGGAAACCTATCTTGCCTCAGAGAAAATCCCCAAAGGATAGATAGCCCCCCACAAATATTTACTGTGAGAGGAGAGGGAAATAACATACGCAGAAATGAAATCAGATTTTAGCATAGGAGGCCATACTAGCTAAAAAGAAAGAATAGAACAGAGTACTATGCGGTCAGTATAAAAACACTAGAAAATATCCACCACAGAAAATACGGATCACCACATCTGACTAAAGACATGGGGGGTATATCTGCATCTCCAGAGAAATAGCTAGGCTGCAAAAAAATCCTTCACAGACCAAGCTGGACAAGACAAAAACATGAAAATGCACAGAACTATAAGGTCCACAGCAGGTGGACAGCAAAAACAAAGCCAGGACTTATCTTTGTAGAAAAGCACAGCAAACTGGAGGGACCAGTAGGGAAGTGAATCCTTCAAAAACAATGGACAACTGGCACTGACTAAAGGATCCTGCAAAGCTATATACCCCAGTCAGTTTTGCAATTAGTAGATACACCTGTCCACTCCTGCAGTCCAGGCACAACTGCATTACCCTCTACAACCACCGGAGGGAGCCCAAAAGCCGAATTCACAACAGGAGATGTTATCTCACTCCAATAGCACCAACTAGAAGAGTCTCCTGATCAGACACCTCCTGTCCCTTCAGTTTTCCTCCAACTAAAGTGCTAAACCCAATAATAAATCAGCCCAACATCTGGACTGACTGAGGGCTACAGAGAAAACCAGACCTGGAAGGGAAAGACCGTCCGTCAACCCTGACCTGCCTCTTAGTCCATAAAAATCCAAACCCAAAAGCTGGAATCACCAAATTCCTTAGACAATAATAGTTTGCTTGGACAGCTACAGGGGTTTTCCAAACTGAGTATATTGACGACCTATTCTTTGGATAAGTCATCAAAATCAAATCAGTGTAGGTCCAAGACCGGGCACCCCAACCAAACAGTGGTTTTCTACTTCATCTGCGACCAGATATTGCAAGTGAACAGGAGCGAACAGCTGTGTTCACTGTGTAGTGTCCATTATTTCAGTGAATAGGTGCTGAGCTGCAGTACCCAAAAGTGGCCACTATACAGTCAGTGGAGCTGTGCTGTTCACTCTCATCAATAGATCATCAATATGATTATCCTAGAACACCCCTTCAAGGACTGTTCTGTGTTTGGTCGTTGTGATAACCACCCTGTGCCAAAACATCTTGAAAATGGAAGAAAAAACGGCACATTCTCCGACAGCAAGTTTTTGCTAAGTCATCTGAAAGCAGCAAGATGTAGGGGCTAAGATTCTGATTTCAGCAATTGTCAAGACTCCCAGGTATTACTGCTAGGGAGCTGAAAGCAGAGCGGCGGGGAACTCACCGGGTAGCAAACAGGACCTCAACCATGTGACAGGGAAGGAGGTGATCGAGGGTGGTGCCAGACGCCGGTAACCAGAGGAGACGCTATACACTGGAGAGTAATAAAACGTGCCAAGAGATAGGGCGGTAACCAAGGGGTGAGACGGAGGGATAGTTAGAAAGGGAAGCCAAAGGTCACATATCAAGCAGAACAAACAAGCACTTTCAAACCAAGCACACACTTGAGGGGTCAGACAAACAGGCTAAAACAAAAGTATAGCTGACAGGGAATCCTAGTCTGGAGTGAGTATAAATACCCCTCCCAGATCCAAAGAGAGGCCAGCAATATTAACCCTGAAAGAGCAGGACATGAACCATGTCCTATACCATGACAGCGATGTGTCACTTAGGCTGCTTTCACACATCAGGTTTTTGGTTTCAGGCACAATCCGTCAGTTTCAGGCACAATCTGGATCAGTTTTTTTCTGATGCCTGATCCGTTTTTTCCTCATAGAGTTGTATTACTGCCGGATTGTGCCTGAAGGACATCCGTTTCATCCGTTTTGTGCCAGATCCGTCCCTTCAGGCTTTTTTGCCGGATTCAAAAAACGTCTCCTGCAACGTTTTTGTGTCCGGCGAAAAAGCCTGAAGGGACGTTTCCGGCAATAAACGCATGGAACTGATGTGTGAAAGAACATTTCCGGCGACCGAATCCGTTTTTAACACACTGAGCATGCCCAGAAGCTTTGATTTTGGCATGGAGATTCATTCTCTCTCTCTCTCTCTCTCTCCTCAAAAGCCATGCCCAGGAACTCAAAAACCATGCGCAGTACATAGAGTTGGATCCGGCTAAAAAACGGATCCGGTGCATCAGTTTGCATCCGTTTTTTCACTATTTACACCGGATCCGTTTTTTAGCAAATTTGCCGGATTGTGCCTGAAACCAATAACCTGATGTGTGAAAGTAGCCTTACTGGGAGGTGTTTTGTTGTTTCTATAATATCAGTGTTTTATCAGCAGGAGATTACCACTATAGGACTAGGTGTCTTCTGCCTCCTGGTCCTTCCCAGCTCTCACCACTCAAATAATTTGTGTTTGATTTTTTTATGATGGTTATTTAATAAAGAATATTCAGTTTTAAACAATATGGATGGACTGTTTTCCTCCATATTCATGATATCTCAGGAGTCGGGTTAAAAGTCTGCAACAGGATTGGCACCCGTTCTTTTCTTGACCCGTGTCATTCATAAGGGATTTCTTCAAGAAGATTGCAAACACGGTAAGCCCTATTGCCATTTGTATATATCTCGTCTTTTGTCCAGTGCCAAAGCTGATTGGCTGCATAATTTTTGGTTTATTTTACCAGCTGTTTTCAATAAAGAGACAGTATCAGATCATTTCCTCTACCACCAAGGCGAGGGCTTCAATATTGTAGAGTAACTAAGATCCGTGCCAACGTCTACGTAATATAACGGCTAAGCTAAGAAACTGTTAAATATTTGTGCAACCACCAAGCTCAGCGCCTCTGAAATGAAGTGTAACCACCACGATTTAAGATTTGTGAGTATGGAGTTGGACACACTCTCTGCCAGCTCTATCCTAAAGGAATAAATTACTTATGCCAGATATCTGCCATAACCACCAAGCTCCGTGCCTCCATCTGAAGTGTAACCACCAAGTTTAGTCCATATGTTGCTTGCCAAGATTTGTGACACTGTCTAGGTAGGACAACCATTACGCCAGTGACCTGTGAATGGAAACTGTTCCGCTTTTCTGCCTTACAACAAGTTTGGGTTCCTCCCTGTGCCGTGACTGAGTCGGTCATCACCACACTATCCACCCACCCACGTAATATAGAAGCCAATGCTGGTGATCAGCGCGGCATCACAGCCAAGTTCTGCGCTGACGACGTGGCACAGATTAGAAGGAGTTTGCCCTCACATTTGTATTGGTAACAGTAACACCAACATTATGTCTTTATTCTCCATTATTTAAGAGCCTCCAACCGCTCAACATCTCGCTAATACGAGTGTTTGTTCAGGCTTTCTTCCCAGCTCTATTCACTACACAATGCCACCGGCTGCTTTACTCTTGGAAAGACGAACGCTGGTTTCTATACAAAAGGGACAACAAGCTCAGGTTTCTGATTTTCTTAGTGTTCCTGCCATATTGGAGAAAGGCCAAGTTCCTACAAAGCCTTCGAGGTGATTTCTGAATAGATTTGTTAGACCTGAAGTGCTCGAGTTTAAGACGATACAAATTGTAAAAAACGATTACATCCTACGCAAGGATTGGAACTTTTTTTTTAATTATTTTTATTTCTTTGCTCTTTTTTTTTCCTCTTAAGTGAAACACGTGAAAATCAATGATGTTTTGGGGTCAATTTTGGGCTTGAGTTTTCATGAAATTGGCACGTTTACCATGTGGCTAGGAGACATTTCTCGCTCTTCGTTAGGGGAAGTAGATGATAAATCTTAATACCACAAAATAGTGGACGGAGCAGTCATCATTTACTTTTGAAAGCCCATAAATCGCCCAGGACTGGACACCAGATTGGGGAAACCAGATTGGGATTTTCTCCGAGTATCTTGGGCGTGCTCGTAGATTATGTTTGTGTCTCCGCAGCTGCATGATTTGCGGCTGTTAGACAACCTGAACACATGCAGGGATTGCCTGTATGTTAGGGAATCCCCACATGTATTCAGGCTGTCTAGCAGCCGCAAATCATGCAACTGCGGAGACATAGACATATTCTACGAGCACGCCCAAGATACTCGGAGAACACCAGAGCATGCTCGGAAAACTCGAGTAACGAGCACACTCACTAATTACTACTACTAAATCATCATCCTGGGACACCTGGGATCTTACGCTTTTAGCAACCATACACCAGGAATAAAGGACATTAATATTCCAGAGATCAGGAATGTTATTCCTTAACCAAATATTCTCTAGAAAAAGTAACTACTCACTGGTAAACCATATTCGCGACCAGGTGATTTTCCATTTTTGTGCTTTTTTTCTTCTTTTCATCCAAAAGCTGTGGGTTTTTTTTTTGTAGGTATGGTTTTGAATGACACCATTCACTTTACCATATAATGTACTAAAAAAAGAAATCCAATCAAGGTGGAATGGTTAAAACAAAAATGCAATTCTGCCATTATTTGGGGGTTTTATCTTCACTGTAAAAATAACCTAGCAGCATAATTCTTCAGGGCAGTACAATTACTATGATCCCAAACTTCACAATTTTGTAAAAAAAAAAAAAACAAATTGATCTGAGTCGCCATATTCTCAGTCTCATATATATTTTTTTAATCTTGGGGTTTTTTTGCTCTGAGCTGAAATTTTTATTGATACTATTTTAAAGAAATATTGTATTTTGATTGCATTTTATTCAATTTTTGTGAAAAATTGCTGAGGCTAAGAAGTGGCAATTTTGGAATTTTAATTATTATTTTTTTCCGTTAAAAATAAGGGTTAATTATATGTTTATTTTGACAGCTTAGACATTTACGGCTACAACGATATCAAATATGTTTAGTTTTCTTTTTTTAATTGGCAAACAGGTGGTTATTTGAACTTTTCATATTTTTTAAAAAAATGTTATACTTTTTGTTTTATTTTTTTCTTTCCTCTTAAGGACTTGAACCATTATACAGAGTTGCAATATATAGGAAAATTACTGATCTCTTATGAAGCCCAGCCATACACTTCATAGTCACAGGCTGAGCTTCGTAGGTGCACCAAGATGGCGGTGACAGAGACCTTCTGTAGACCCTAGCTGCAATGACAATCAACTGGCTCCCTGCAATCTCGTTGCAGGGGACCAATGGGAAAGAACAATTACACCACATAATGTTGGACCACATACTTGGGCTGTTAAATGGCGTTGTCAGAGCTTGACAACGGCATTTAAATAGTTGACCAGCATCAATCGTAGCTAGCTCCAGTCACTGTTATTAGAATCAGGCGCCGGATGTATAGGACAACTTTTGAGTTTGCTCTCTACATTTGCCCCAGACGAGCAATCCGACATGTAGGAGACAGTGTTCCGGTGTCCTGTCCATTGGCCACAGAAAATAATAACCCTTTGTCACCCCACAGCAGCATATAAGCCTGTCAGGATTCCACCACTTCCTCTGTCTTGGACGCAGTGAGTGGCAGCTCAGCTGTCCAATATGGGGCAAGGGCATGCTGAGCTATTAATATTGTGAGTGACAGTCTAACCGCCAATCAGGGCAGGGACTTGCTGGATTTTTTCAGGTGTCTCCCATTCTGGGATATTACCTGGCTATTTAGCTGGCTGTCAGTGTCTGATTATTGCCAGTCGTAGCTTTAGCTTAGTGGTGTGTGCTCATTTTCTGATCTTTTTCTGCCCGACGTTGGTCTTTGCCTTTGACCAAACATTTGCCTAACCCCTTTGTCCTGATCCGGTACTTTCCTGGAATTCTGACCTCGGACTGTGACCTGGCTACGCCTTTGTCTGACCCCTCTATTTATGACAAGTTCTCTTGGTATCTGACTCTGGACCTCTTAACGACTCTGTCTCATGGCTTGTCTGTGAGTAGTGACTCTGCGTCACAATACCCTAAAAAAAAAACTACTGCTGCAATGCACTATATACCAATAAACCTCAATGGACAAGCCTTGGAAAATCCAGAAAAACACAAGACGTTAAAGCACTCGATCATGTGGGAAGAACATAAATTAATGATGTGGCTGCAATTTAAATCATTACTACTAGATGGCCACAAATAGACACATACAGTATAACACAAACTTCTCCTGACAGAGTATCTTAAAATCATGTTTTTCATGAAAGTTGATGTTCTTGCACTACTGATCTTTGGTTATGTCCAGCCAAGAGAAGAAAAAACAAAGGACACATTTGTACTGGATACCCATTTACTGTTCCATCAAAAACAGCTCAATGTTTAGTGGTTCGCAAGGAACTCTTCTATGCACAACTGACTTGTCATAAAGGCATAAAGATTTGGAGATCCAGTAAGACCACATGTTCCTGATTTTCATAAATCATAGTTTTAAGAACATTTTGTACTTTGAGAACTTTTACTGTTGGAAATTAAACCCCTTTTTTGGGTCTCCATCACCATAATCTCTAAAGCTCTGGAGACCCCAAAAAGGGGTTTAATTTCCAAGAGTAAAAGTTCTCAAAGTGCAAAATGTTCTTCAAATTCTGGAAATAGGAAAAAGAAATATTGTCCTTCCATGATGTAATATTCGTACCACTCATCTTTCTTAGAATAAAGATTTATGGACTCACAAAACATCCAGACTGAAGAGGCATACATTAAATGGACACCAAAGGTCTCTTACGGGGCCCTACATCAAGTGCGGATGAAACAATATTCACCCCATATTTTAAAAAGTTAAATTTTTCAACAATTTTCTTGAACTCTGTTCTTGAATGGTGCAATAAACGCAGTTTTAATAGTTTTGCCTTCTTGTTTTTGCTGAACTTTTTATCCCTTTGACATTTACTTCTACTTCTTTAATTACCTTTACCATCTTATTTCTTTCCAGTAAATCTCCATTTCGGAATTTTATGTTAGTCGTTATCATCATCAACCAAAGAAAAATTGTATTTTTAATTGCTGGAATTCATTTTGATTTTATTCAGACTAGATAATGACACCTTGTATCTGTATAGAATTATATATTGGTACTTAAATTTTTTTTTTTACAAATTGGAAATTTGCACATTTACAGACTCAAACTTCAAATATTTTCTATTATTCCAACCAATCCTTTACTGTAGTCAATAAATCTAATTATTTGCTCAATAATTTCTCTCCAGAAAAAAAAGATAGTCGTCAATATATCTCTACCTGCAAAATAACCCCTTATTGTCCCTTTCTTGTGCGTGACTGACTCTCAAGCTGCCATATAAATGTTAGCATGTCAATGAAGATGCGATTGCTCTTTTTCATATTTTATAGGTCTCCAAATATCAGTGTGAACATGTCACATGATACTTTCCTAGTTAAGCCATGTTTGCTCCCTCAAACACACCCTGTATATTGGAGACAGCTACTCTACATCATGCAGCTGATTAATGTCACTACTTTGCAATTATTCATCTATGGGGTCTGCATTTTATCTCTTTATGTGTAGTTTATGGAGACTCCCATTTATTTATGTCACAGTCATGAATGATACACGATGAATCGATTGGCCCTGTCCTATTAATCTGCCCCTTCATGCTCAGCCCGGCTGTTCTCAGCACTCCGCATTACAGGCTCTTTAAAATATGATTCATTTTTCTGATAAATTGTGAACTTCAGCTGTAATATTAACTCGATATAAGCTTTATCATCATTTCAAGGTACACAGCCCCCATGCAAAAAGATGAACCCAAACACTCATTACTGATGTATCGTGCTAGCTCGCTGTTAAATACAATTTCTGTTGTTGTGGATGTAGAATTTTTTTTTATACCTCATTATATGTGAACAAATTAATTCACAACATATTTCACTCTCTCTGTGACTGATGTTTAAAGGTGTCTGTGGATAACAAATTATTGTTAAAGAAGCCAACCTACTGGTCATCTGATTACTGTGGGTCTGCCTTCTCTTATCTCTGGTGATCATCTGATTACTGTGGGTTGGCCTTCTCGTATCCCTGGTGATCAATTGATCGCTGTGGTTTCACCTTCTCTTATGCCTGGTGATCAACTGATCACTGTGGGTCTGCCTTCTCTTATTTCTGGTGATCAACTGATCACTGTGGGTTAGCCTTCTCTTATTTCTGGTGATCAACTGATCACTGTGGGTCTGCCTTCTCTTATCTCTGGTGATCAACTGATCACTGTGGGTCAGCCTTCTCTTATCTCTGGTGATCAACTGATCACTGTGGGCCGGCCTTCTCGTATCCCTGGTGATCAACTGATCGCTGTGGGTCCACCTTCTCTTACCCCATGTGCGCAGCTAATCACTTTGGTCCGTCTTCTCTTATCTCTGGTGATCAATCGATCATTGTGGGTTCACCTTTTCTTACCACCCGTGCTCAGCTCATTGCTTTGGTCTGCATTCTCTTACCCCTGGTGATCAACTGATTGCTGTGGATTTACCTTCTCTTTCTCCTGGTGATCAACTAATCACTGACGGTTTACCTTCTCTTACCTCTGGTGACCAACTGATCACTTTGAGTTTGCCTTCCCTTATCTCTGGTTATCAACGATTGCTGTGGTTCTGCCTTCTCTTATCTTTGGTGATCATCTGATTGCTGTGCTTTTGCCTTTTCTTACCTTGGTGATCATCTGATTACTGTGAGTCTGCCTTCTCTTGCCCTTGGTGATCAACTTATCACTTTGGGTTTGCCTTTTTCTTATTCTGGGGATCAACTGATCACTGTGCATCAGCCTTCTCTAACTCCTGACGTTTAACCCCTTAGTGACCGAGCCAAATTTTTGAAATCTGACCAGTGTCACTTTATGTGGTAATAACTCTGCAACGCTTCAACAAATCCCAGTGATTTTGAGATTGTTTTTTCGTGACACATTATACTTTATGATAATGGTAAATTTAGTTCAACATTTTTTGTGTTTATTTATAAAAAATATAAAAAATTTGAGAAAAATGTTAAAAAATTAGCAATTTTCTAAATTTGAATGATTATCCCTTTAATCCAGATAGTCATACAACAGCAAACCATTAATAAATAACATTTCCCACATGTCTGCTATACATCAGCACCATTTGGAAAATGTTATTTTATTTTGTTAGCATTTTAGGAGGTTTAAAAATGTAGCAGCAATTTTTCATTTTTTCAAAGAAATTTACCACATTTATTTTTTTAGGGACTTATCCATGTTTAAAGTGACTTTAGGGGTCCCATATATTGGGAAACCCCCAAACGTGATACCATTTTAAAAACAGCACACCTAAACATATTGAAAACTGCTGTCAGGTAGTTTATTAACCCTTCAGGTGCTTTACAGGAATTAATGCAAAATGGCATGGTAGAAATGAAAATGTGTATTTTTACCACCTAAATGTTGCTAACTTCTAAACAGATTACTATAGCAGTCAGACTCTAAGGCCGCTATTTGGTCATGAATTGCCATCGCAAACATCAGGACAACAAAATCATGATCTGAGGGCACCAATTGGGATAAAGAAGAAGCCCCCACACTCTGTTAACCATTTATAATGATATAGTCACTATTGACAGCAGTATCTAAGGGGTTAAACAGATTTAGATGGTGCAAATACTGATCGTGGCTGATACAGCAAGTTGTCAGCTATAGTGTACAACCAACAGATGCTGCATTGTCATCTGTATGGGGAGGCCATTCTCTTATATCTCAGGTCAGTTAAAAGACGTATTGGCGGTCATTAAGGGGTTAACTGATCTCTGTGGGTTTTCCTTCTCTTATCCCAGGTCATCAACTTATCGCTTTGGCCATCTTTCTCCTACCTCTGATGATCAACTGAACACTGTGAGTCCTGGTGATCAGCTCATTGCTGTGGGTCCAACTTCTTTTACCCTGATCATTTTGAGCTCTCCGTCTCTTTTCCACGGTGATTATTTGATCACTGTGGATCCAGCTTCTCTTACCCCCCCGTGCTCATTTCATACCTGGATGTCCTCCTCCTCTATGTGATCAACTGATTGCTGTTGGACCACCCTCAGGTGTTCTGGTGATAGCCGACAATTGTACTTGGCTATCTTTGGCCATCCCGGTGAGGATATGCTCAGCCTCCACTCCATTCAGACAGGGTTCCACAGAAGATGGGTGGGCGTCCTATCAGTGAGGGTTCCAGGGGTTGGATCCCTTGGAATCAGGAATTTATCCCCTATCCAATGGATAGAAAATAACTCCCAAACTTGGTACAACCCCTTTAAGTAAACCATTTAAATGAACCCACCATGTACTAAAGTGATCGTCCCATGCAGAGGACCCCCTCTGTGACCTCCTTATGCCCTTACAGAGGGAAGGAAAAGGGTTCATTTACATTGTCACAAGACTAAGGTTCTCTTTTTGAAACAGAATAATGCAAAATCTTTTACAAAAATAAAGACCTCATATAAAACTATAAGCTGTGAAAAACTATCTGCCCCCCCCCCCCCCAAACAAATTCACAAATATGAAAATTGTGACAATAATTGGATATAATCAGGCGGATAAAGCCAAACAGTAAGACGGGACTGAAGTCACAGGTGCTGTCACATTGGATTACGGCAGCGAACGTACAAGGCTTGAAATGCAAAAAATATCTCTAAATGCTGATTAAGTCCAAAATGCAAAGAAACTGGAACAAATCATATTAAAAGGTTTGAGTAATAGATAGATAGATAGATAGATAGATAGACACAGTGCCTTGTGAAAGTATTTGGCCCCCTTGAACTTTTCAACCTTTTCCCACATATCATGCTTCAAACATAAAGATACCAAATGTAAATTTTTGGTGAAGAATCAACAACAAGTGGGACACAATTGTGAAGTTGAATGAAATCTATTGGTTATTTTAAATTTTTGTGGAGATTCAAAAACTGAAAAGTGGGGCGTGCAATATTTTTCGGCCCCTTTACTTTCAGTGCAGCAAACTCACTCCCGAAGTTCATTGTGGATCTCTGAATGATCCAATGTTGTCCTAAATGCCTAATGATGATAAATATAATCCACCTGTGTGTAATCAAGTCTCCGTATAAATGCACCTGCTCTGTGATAGTCTCAGGGTTCTGTGTGAAGCACAGAGAGCATCATGAAGACCAAGGAACACAACAGGCAGGTCCGTGATACTGTTGTGGAGAAGATTAAAGCCGGATTTGGATACAAAATGATTTCCAAAACTTTAAACATCCCAAGGAGCACTGTGCAAGTGATCATATTGAAATGGAAGGAGCATCACACCACTGCAAATCTACCAAGACCCGGCCGTCCCTCTAAACTTTCATCTCTAGCAAGGAGAAGACTGATCAGAGATGCAGCCAAGAGGCCCATGATCACTCTGGATGAACTGCAGAGATCTGAGGTGGGACGGTCTGTCCACAGGACAACAATCAGTCATACACTGCACAAATCTGGCCTTTATGGAAGAGTGGCAAGAAGAAAACCATTTCTCAAAGATATCCATAAAAAAGTGTCGTTTAAAGTTTGCAACAAGCCACCTGATAGACACACCAATCATGTGGAAGAAGGTGCTCTGGTCAGATGAAACCAAAATCAAACTTTTTGGTAGCAATGCCAAATGATATGCTTGGTGTAAAGACAACACAGCTCATCACCTTGAACACACCATCCCCACTGTCAAACATGGTGGTGGCAGCATCATGGTTTGGGCCTGCTTTTCTTCAGCAGGGACAGGGAAGATGATTAAAATTGATGGGAAGATGGATGGAGCCAAATACAGGACCATTCTTGAAGAAAACCTGGTGGAGTCTGCAAAAGACCTGAGACTGGGACGGAGATTTGTCTTCCAACAAGACAATGATCCCAAACATAAAGCAAAATCTACAATGGAATGGTTCACAAATAAACGTATCCAGGTGTTAGAATGGCCAAGTCAAAGTCCAGACCTCAATCCAGTCGAGAATCTGTGGAAAGAGCTGAAAACTGCTGTTCACAAACGATCTCCATCAAACCTCACTGAGCTCGAGCTGTTTGCCAAGGAAGAACGGGCGAGAATTTCAGTCTCTCGATGTACAAAACTGATAGAGACATACCCCAAGTGACTTGTAATCGCAGCAAAAGGTGGCGCAACAAAGTATTAAGTTACAGGGGCCGAATAATATTGCACGCCCCACTTTTCAGATTTTGAATTTCCACAAAAATTTTAAATAACCAATAAATTTAATTCAACTTCACAATTGTGTTCAACTTGTTGTTGATTCTTCACCAATAATTTACATTTGGTGTCTTTATGTTTGAAGCACGATATGTGGGAAAAGGTTGAAAAGTTCCAGGGGGCCAAATACTTTCGCAAGGCACTATATATATATATATATATATATATATATATATATATATATAGCAATAAAAAAATGGAACAGCACAAATCCAATACTTATCTTCGGGTGCAAGGCCCCCAATCAACCTGTCCACTGGTTATTCTTGGTCAATATACTTCTTAGAGAAAGGCTCATTTGAGCCGAAACGTTGCACGGTGATGTGGGTATAATAAAACCCTGCACATTTTTCTAAGAATATAGAGTGCTGCCTGTTTTTGTGAAGTGTATATATATATATATATATATATATATATATATACATATACAGCATATATATGTGATAAGCACACTACCCATGCCCATAAATCCTACACGAGGATAAGCAACACTCCATAACAAGTATGAAACATATAGATCCTATTGTAGTTATTCATATTTCGATCAAGGAGTGTTTCTGAACCACAATATTTAAATTAATAAATTTATTTGTTCAAAATCGATATATATTTCAAGACGAATAAAATAGATTGGTGCATCAGACCAAGCAAACAGAGGCCAGCATAATGTAGGAAGACACAAAGATTCCTAAATGGTGAGATCTATCCAAAGATAATAATCCAGTATTTGCAACTGTATCCATCTGTGTTGCTAGTATAACAAATATGGGAGAAATAGAAATATATCCGCAATTTCCAAACAAGTATTAGGGGTGCGGTTCTGCCATCAATAGAAAAACACACATAGCCCCTACAATTACGTCCCTTCATATACCCACACACACTAAAAAAGCCAAGTACCCATTCCGCCACATATTACCTGGGTATGTGTCCACCAGTCAATTCAGTGCCATGTGACAGGCTGAACCTCACAGACCCCGACGCGCGTTTTGCTGTTGCTTCTTCCTGGGGTTGAGAAGAAGCAACAGCGAAAAGTATATATATATATATATATATATATATATGTATTTAAAATTTCTTCTTTATATATAATATATATATATATACAGTGGGGCAAAAAAGTATTTAGTCAGTCAGCAATAGTGCAAGTTCCACCACTTAAAAAGATGAGAGGCGTCTGTAATTTACATCATAGGTAGACCTCAACTATGGGAGACAAACTGAGAAAAAAAAATCCAGAAAATCACATTGTCTGTTCTTTTAACATTTTATTTGCATATTATGGTGGAAAATAAGTATTTGGTCAGAAACAAACAATCAAGATTTCTGGCTCTCACAGACCTGTAACTTCTTTAAGAGTCTCCTCTTTCCTCCACTCATTACCTGTAGTAATGGCACCTGTTTAAACTTGTTATCAGTATAAAAAGACACCTGTGCACACCCTCAAACAGTCTGACTCCAAACTCCACTATGGTGAAGACCAAAGAGCTGTCAAAGGACACCAGAAACAAAATTGTAGCCCTGCACCAGGCTGGGAAGACTGAATCTGCAATAGCCAACCAGCTTGGAGTGAAGAAATCAACAGTGGGAGCAATAATTAGAAAATGGAAGACATACAAGACCACTGATAATCTCCCTCGATCTGGGGCTCCACGCAAAATCCCACCCCATGGGGTCAGAATGATCACAAGAATGGTGAGCAAAAATCCCAGAACCACGCGGGGGGACCTAGTGAATGAACTGCAGAGAGCTGGGACCAATTTAACAAGGCCTACCATAAGCAACACACTACGCCTCCATGGACTCAGATCCTGCAGTGCCAGATGTGTCCCACTGCTTAAGCCAGTACATGTCTGGGCCCGTCTGAAGTTTGCTAGAGAGCATTTGGATGATCCAGAGGAGTTTTGGGAGAATGTCCTATGGTCTGATGAAACCAAACTGGAACTGTTTGGTAGAAACACAACTTGTCGTGTTTGGAGGAAAAAGAATACTGAGTTGCATCCATCAAACACCATACCTACTGTAAAGCATGGTGGTGAAAACATCATGCTTTGGGGCTGTTTCTCTGCAAAGGGGCCAGGAAGACTGATCCGGGTACATGAAAGAATGAATGGGGCCATGTATCGTGAGATTTTGAGTGCAAACCTCCTTCCATCAGCAAGGGCATTGAAGATGAAACGTGGCTGGGTCTTTCAACATGACAATGATCTAAAGCACACCGCCAGGGCAATGAAGGAGTGGCTTCGTAAGAAGCATTTCAAGGTCCTGGAGTGGCCTAGCCAGTCTCCAGATCTCAACCCTATAGAAAACCTTTGGAGGGAGTTGAAAGTCCGTGTTGCCAAGCGAAAAGCCAAAAACATCACTGCTCTAGAGGAGATCTGCATGGAGGAATGGGCCAACATACCAACAACAGTGTGTGGCAACCTTGTGAAGACTTACAGAAAACGTTTGACCTCTGTCATTGCCAACAAAGGATATATTACAAAGAGATTAAATTTTGGTTTTGACCAAATACTTATTTTCCACCATAATATGCAAATAAAATGTTAAAAAAACAGACAATGTGATTTTCTGGATTTTTTTTTCTCAGTTTGTCTCCCATAGTTGAGGTCTACCTATGATGTAAATTACAGACGCCTCTCATCTTTTTAAGTGGTGGAACTTGCACTATTGCTGACTGACTAAATACTTTTTTGCCCCACTGTATATAATTTCATGTATATATATATATATATACTGTATATATATATGTATGTACACATGTTTTTTTACAGAAAATTAGAGATGGGAGAGTCCAATCCACCCTGCTATTGTAATCCTGCCTGTGTTGGTAATAAGACTACTGAAAAGTCTTCCATAGAGATGGGAGAATCAATCCACAGGTTAGTAATCTGTGACCGCTGGATGGGATCTCTGTTAATCTGTTTATTTCCCGGCATTCCCAAATCCCCTTTTAATTATGAGTATCAAATTTAAAAAAAAAGCCAGGAATGCCTGAAGGTAAGGAGCTTTGGCAGGGCTCCCATCCAGCAGTAACGGATTCCTGACCTGGCTGATGGACCAGATTCCTTTAAATTAATTTTCTCATATGTACAAAAGACTTTTCAGCAGTCTCATTATCAATACAGGCAGGATTACAACAATAGCTAATACCTTTGTGTTGAGCTGATCCACCATTCACATCATTAAAAATGTTTTCAATGAAAGTAAAGACATCGCAAAGTTCCCGCAAGCTACTATATTAGTACCAAGTAAGATAAACTGAACCATCCCTTTAAGAGAGCGTAAAATGCTTTACTATTATTATTATTATTATTATTATTTATGTGGCAATTTATAAGAGAGATGAATATAAAACTTCAGGTCATTGGTCACCAGGAGCGATGTGTCAGTATTCTCCCACCAATCTTGCTGGCTCATAGTGGAGATACATCGATGACATTTTTGTAATTTGATCTGGTTCATTGGGTTTATTACGGCCATTTGTCACAATCCAGAAGCGAGGGATATTAATTTATAAGTCACTTGAGAATGCAATTCATCCTCTTTGTGTTTCTATAATGATCAAACAAACAATGCCGCTCATTACTATTATTCATCACACACTTATGATCCGCGTCCTGCCATCTGTAAGTGCTGCACAGTGAAGCGCTGCCGGGGGCGGCACAGGCGAGGTTGTGGGTGCAGCGCAGAGTCACCGTGATTTTATTTACGTTTTTACACTAACTTCCAAGAATCTGTCATTGGCCATGTTACCCCGAGCATTATGACTCCTTAGATTTATACAATATTTGCATTTTTTTTTCTTTTTGTTTTACTAAAATTCTTGGACTTTTGGGTTCACCATTGGGTTTCATTAAACATTTCATACTGTTTTACAAGCTCAACGTCCCCGATACATGAAGGTGTTTGTGCTGGAAATCTGGAGTAAAAGACCTTCAAATGTCGCAACATTTTTGTGCAAAAAAATTGGCAATTTTGGGCGGTTTCTCGAAATGTGTCAAATGGGAGGAGGTGGGGAAGATGGAGAGTGGCAATGCCCACCCGATAAATTTTTTTAAAGTTGGAATTTACGATAGAAATGTTGCTCCAGTCGCTGACTGTAGTAACACTTCTGGCAAGGTGCATGGAGACCAGAGTGCGAGAAACGTTTTAATGGACAACGCATTTCGGGAATTGATCCAACTGACTTCTGCCAGTAGAAGCACAATGCCCATGGACCGGAGGATGAGAAAGTGAGAAAAGTTTTATTGGACAATGCGTTTCGGGAATTGATCTAACTGACTGCTGCCAGTGGAGTCACAATGTCCATGGACCGGAGGATGAGAAAGTGAGAAAAGTTTTATTGGACAACGCGTTTCGGAGTTGATTCAACTCCATCAAGATTGATTGATCAAGTTAGATCAATTCCCGAAATGCGTTGTCCAATAGAACTTTTCTCACTTTCTCATTCTCCGCTGCAAGGACATTGTGATTCCACTGGCAGCACTCAGTTGGATCAATTCCCAAAACGCGTTGTCCAATTGAACTTTTCTCATTCTACAGTCCATGGACATTGTGATACCACAGGCAGCACTCGGTTGGATCAATTCCTGAAACGCGTTGTCCAAATAAAACTTTTCTCACTTTCTCGTTCTCCGGTGCATGGACATTGTGATTCCACTGCATGGACATTGTGATTCCACTGGCAGCACTCAGTTGGATCAATTCCTGAAGCGCGTTGTCCAATTGAACCTTTCTCATTCTCCGGTCCATGGACATTGTGATACCACAGCCAGTACTCGGTTGGATCAATTCCCGAAATGCGTTGTCCAAATAAAACTTTTCTCACTTTCTCATTCTCAGGTCCATGGACATTGTGATACCACAGGCAGACCTCAGTTGGATGAATTCCTGAAACGCATTGTCCAGTAAAACTTTTCTCACTTTCTCGTTCTCCGGTGCATGGACATTGTGATTCCACTGGCAGCACTCGGTTGGATCAGTTCCCGAAACGCGTTGTCCAAAAGAACTTTTCTCATTCTCCGGTCTATGGACATAGTGATTCCACTGGCAACAGTCGGTTGGATCAATTCCCAAAACGCGTTGTCCAATAGAAATTTTCTCATTCTCCGGTCCATGGACATTGTGATACCACAGCCAGTACTCGGTTGGATCAATTCCTGAAACGCGTTGTCCAAATAAAAATTTTCTCACTTTCTCATTCTCCGGTCCATGGACATTGTGATTCCACTGGCAGCAGTCGGTTGGACCAATTCCCGAAACGCGTTGTCCAAATAAAACTTTTCTCACACTGGTCCTATTAAAACGAGCAGTCTCTTTTTCCTATTAAAACGAGCGTGTAAATATTTTGTCTGCCTTTTTGTCCAAGCTCTTTTCAACTAATTTGTGACGACATCAAAGTTCAGCTCAACTTTGATGCGGTCTCTGGTCTTAAAGCAGCACAGAGGAACTTGGAAAAAGAATGATAAAAAGAGTTACCAACTCCCGGTCAGAGCGAGTTCACTGATGGATATTCAGTTAACTCATTGTAATCATTTCTGGATTTTTTGCAGCGCATTTACGAAATGGATCGAGGCGGCGTCAGTTGGCTGTGGACTGCAGGTAAAGGCAGCGAAGAACAGATTTGTCTCGTCCAGGGAAGACATGACAATGGTGACGAGCGCGGTTAATTCTGCTGTTATTCGGAGGCCATTGTCTTCACCTGGTAATATTCTCCTCCAGGATCTGTCTGCACACTTGAACCCTTTCACCTCTCCCGCCATCCTCCGCTGGGCAGGGAAGGTGCCGGCGTCAGTTCTGCCCTCGCCAGCGGAGACGGAGCTGAAAGCGTTAAGACGTCTGTTACCAGGGAGCCGATCTGGAGGAACGGATACTGAGACTTTCTAAACGTGCCTCCATTTGATTTCTATAGCAACGTAAAAAAAAAATATTCTATATATATATCTGCATCAGTTTGACTAATAGCGGATTATTTTAGTCGTCTCCTTTTTTTTTAATTCTCACTCATTTGCTATTAATTTAGCAAAAAGGAATGTGAGCGGGAAAAAGTAACTGAGCGCATCAAAAAGCTAAAAATATGTAAGCCGAGCCGAAACCTGGGCAGATGAGTGGTTACACCAAGGCAGTAAGTTAGGGAGTCAGTCCACCAGAAATCAGAGAACACGGGAACTAACCCACTAGACACCAGGGAGATTATGTACTAACCCACTAGACACCAGGGAGATTATGTACTAACCCTCTAGACACCAGGGAGATTATACACTAACCCACTAGACACCAGGGAGATTATACACTAACCCACTAGACACCAGGGAGATTATACACTAACCCACTAGACACCAGGGAGATTATGTACCAACCCACTAGACACCAGGGAGATTATACACTAACCCACTAGACACCAGGGAGATTATGTACTAACCCACTAGACACCAGGGAGATTATACACTAACCCACTAGACACCAGGGAGATTATGTACTAACCCTCTAGACACCAGGGAGATTATACACTAACCCACTAGACACCAGGGAGATTATACACTAACCCACTAGACACCAGGGAGATTATACACTAACCCACTAGACACCAGGGAGATTATGTACCAACCCACTAGACACCAGGGAGATTATACACTAACCCACTAGACACCAGGGAGATTATGTACTAACCCTCTAGACACCAGGGAGATTATACACTAACCCACTAGACACCAGGGAGATTATACACTAACCCACTAGACACCAGGGAGATTATGTACCAACCCACTAGACACCAGGGAGATTATACACTAACCCACTAGACACCAGGGAGATTATATAATAACCCACTAGACACCAGGGAGATTATGTACTAACCCACTAGACACCAGGGAGATTATGTACTAACCCACTAGACACCAGGGAGATTATACACTAACCCACTAGACACCAGGGAGATTATACACTAACCCACTAGACACCAGGGAGATTATGTACCAACCCACTAGACACCAGGGAGATTATGTACTAACCCACTAGACACAAGGGAGATTATACACTAACCCACTAGACACCAGGGAGATTATACACTAACCCACTAGACACCAGGGAGATTATACACTAACCCACTAGACACCAGGGAGATTATATAATAACCCACTAGACACCAGGGAGATTATGTACTAACCCACTAGACACCAGGGAGATTATGTACTAACCCACTAGACACCAGGGAGATTATACACTAACCCACTAGACACCAGGGAGATTATACACTAACCCACTAGACACCAGGGAGATTATGTACCAACCCACTAGACACCAGGGAGATTATACACTAACCCACTAGACACCAGGGAGATTATGTACCAACCCACTAGACACCAGGGATATTATGTACTAACCCACTAGACACCAGGGAGATTATGTACTAACCCACTAGACACCAGGGAGATTATGTACTAACCCACTAGACACCAGGCAGATTATATACTAACCCACTAGACACCAGGGAGATTATGTACTAACCCACTAAACACCAGGGAGATTATGTACTAACCCACTAAACACCAGGGAGATTATGTACTAACCCACTAGACACCAGGGAGATTATGTACTAACCCACTAAACACCAGGGAGATTATGTACTAACCCACTAGACACCAGGGAGATTATGTACTAACCCACTAGACACCAGAGATATTATATACTAACCCACTAGACGCCAGGGATATTATGTACTAACCCACTAAACACCAGGGAGATTATGCACTAACCCACTAGACACCAGGGAGATTATACACTAACCCACTAGACACCAGGGAGATTATACACTAACCCACTAGACACCAGGGAGATTATGTACCAACCCACTAGACACCAGGGAGATTATACACTAACCCACTAGACACCAGGGAGATTATGTACCAACCCACTAGACACCAGGGATATTATGTACTAACCCACTAGACACCAGGGAGATTATGTACTAACCCACTAGACACCAGGGAGATTATGTACTAACCCACTAGACACCAGGGAGATTATGTACTAACCCACTAGACACCAGGCAGATTATATACTAACCCACTAGACACCAGGGAGATTATGTACTAACCCACTAAACACCAGGGAGATTATGTACTAACCCACTAAACACCAGGGAGATTATGTACTAACCCACTAGACACCAGGGAGATTATGTACTAACCCACTAAACACCAGGGAGATTATGTACTAACCCACTAGACACCAGGGAGATTATGTACTAACCCACTAGACACCAGAGATATTATATACTAACCCACTAGACGCCAGGGATATTATGTACTAACCCACTAAACACCAGGGAGATTATGCACTAACCCACTAGACACCAGGCAGATTATATACTAACCCACTAGACACCAGGCAGATTATATACTAACCCACTAGACACCAGGGAGATTATGTACTAACCCACTAGACACCAGGGAGATTATGTACTAACCCACTAGACACCAGGGAGATTATGTACTAACCCACTAGACACCAGAGATATTATATACTAACCCACTAGACACCAGGGAGATTATGTACTAACCCACTAGACACCAGGGATATTATGTACTAACCCACTAGACACCAGGTAGATTATGTACTAACCCACTAGACACCAGGGAGATTATGTACTAACCCACTAGACACCAGGGAGATTATGTACTAACCCACTAGACACCAGGGAGATTATGCACTAACCCACTAGACACCAGGGAGATTATGCACTAACCCACTAGACACCAGGGAGATTATGTACTAACCCACTAGACACCAGGGAGATTATGTACTAACCCACTAGACACCAGGGAGATTATGTACTAACCCACTAGACACCACGGAGATTATGTACTAACCCACTAGACACTAGGGATATTATGTACTAACCCACTAGACAACAGGGAGATTATGTACTAACCCACTAGACACCAGGGAGATTATATACTAACCCACTAGACACCAGGGATATTATGTACTAACCCACTAGACACCAGGAATATTATGTACTAACCCACTAGACACCAGGGTTATTATGTACTAACCACTAGACACCAGGGAGATTATGTACTAACCCACTAGACACCAGGGTTATTATGTACTAACCACTAGACACCAGGGAGATTATGTACTAACCCAGTAGACACCAGGGAGATTATGTACTAACCCACTAGACACCAGGGAGATTATGTACTAACCCACTAGACACCAGGGAGATTATGTACTAACCCACTAGACACCAGGGAGATTATGTACTAACCCACTAGACACTAGGGATATTATGTACTAACCCACTAGACACCAGGGAGATTATGTACTAACCCACTAGACACCAGGGATATTATGTACTAACCCACTAGACACCAGGGATATTATGTACTAACCCACTAGACACCAGGGAGATTATGTACTAACCCACTAGACACCAGGGAGATTACGTACTAACCCACTAGACACTGGGGATGCCTATGTACTTACCCACTAGACACCAGGGAGATTATATAATAACCCACTAGACACCAGGGAGATTATACAACACGAATCCCATATATGTCCACATGAGACAAAAAAGAGGTCCAACAACAATAACTGGAGATTCAAAGCTAGAAATTTCTTAACAATAATTCAAAACAGTTGAAATATAGCAAGAATAACCATAATAGGGGCCGCCAAATAACATATTAAAGAGGGCTACAGCACAGTAACACACAGGACAACCACCAATGGTATATAAATAGCTATGGATACAAAGAGATCCTATATAAGTGGTGCCATGTTAGCTGCTGACATCTGCCCTACAAAATAAGCAATGGAGCCCTGCAACAAGTATAAATGAAGATAGTATAAACATGTCAATAAACCGAGAGAAAAGGGTGCTAAATGACTGATCTCACCCAAATATAAAAGGGAGCACAAGTGCAAGTCCCTAGTCAACACATAACAAAATATTAAAGTGTGATTATATACCCCTGGCGTCCCCTCACCCCGACGCGCGTTTCGCCGCCAGCTTCTTCCGGGGGCGTGTTTATGTACTGACCCACTAAACACCAGGGATATTATCTATTAACCCACTAAACACCAGGGATATTATATACTAACACACTAAACTCCAGGGATATTATGTATTAACCCACTAGATACTACGGGTAATATGTATTAGCTCATTAAATAATACAGGTTTATATTTGAACCCATAAGATAACAGGGATATTATGCGTTAACTCATTAAACCCCAGGGACAGGCTGTGGGCTGTAAGGTAATGAAGAGATGACATTGACACATACAGTAATTGGCTATTTCAAAGCGTTGCAAAACAAAAAGTATGTGCAATAATAATAATAACATTCCTGTCCCACCCAGTTGTATAGAAATTGCGGCACAAGCACAGGTGAGTATTATCCCTCTTGTCTCCCGGATCTCCCCTTTTCCAGAATACGCAAGTCTTCTATAGAATTTTGGGTTTGGTGTTCTTCAGAATGGAGAAAGGTCGTCGTATTGAACCTTCGAGTGTCTCTATGATTGCGACCTCCTGCCAATGTTACATCAGGTGCGGAGAGACCCCCGATGTCCGAGGAGTCTTATTCTATGGCCCCTCCTGATCCAGGTGCTTCTCTGCCCCCAGTGTAAGATCACAATCGTCGGGACCCTTGGAGTCAGAGATCTTGCAGTAAATATCACTCGGCCTCTGACACCCTGATCCGTCCTGAGATTAACCATGTCTTAGCTTTCTAATCCACATATTGTGTCTGCAAAACTGGCCCCAGCTGTCCCAGGGGTCGCTGTGAATGTGAAATGTCTCCGACCAGCGAGACCCGCAGATATCATCGCCTGTAGACAACTCTCCTTACAGGTTACACCGTGCTTCAGAAGAGGACTGTGTTGACTTTGTGGGGGGCAGTGACCTGTCCACCAATGTGATTGTATTAGCGACGTAAAGAATACAGTGGGGGAAATCACTATTTGATCCCTTGTTGATTTTGTAAGTTTTCCCATTCACAAAGACATAAACAGTCTATAATTTTAAGGGTAGGTTAATTTTAACATTGAGAGATAGAATATCAAAAAATAAAATCAAGAAAATCACATTGTTTAAATTATATAAATTCATGTGCATTTTGCAGTGAGAAATAAGTATTTGATCCCCTACCAACCATTAAGCGTTCTGGCTCCTACAGACCAGTTAGACTCTCCTAATCAACTCGTTACCTGCATTAAAGACAGCTGTCTTACATAGTCACCTTTATAAAAGACTCCTGTCCACAGACTCAATTAATCAGTCAGATTCTAACCTCTACAACATGGGCAAGACCAAAGAGCTGTATAAGGATGTCAGGGACAAGATCATAGACCTGCACAAAGCTGGAATGGGCTACAAAACCATAAGTAAGACGCTGGGTGAGAAGGAGAAAACTGTTGGTGCAATAGTATGAAAATGAAATAAATACAAAATGACTGTCAATCGATATCGAACGGTGGCACCATGCAAAATCTCACCTCGTGGGGTATCCTTGATCATGAGGAAGGTGAGAGATCAACTTAAAACTACACGGGGGAACTTGTTAATGATCTCAAGGCAGCTGGGACCACAGTCCCCAAGAAAACCATTGGTAACACATTACACCATAAAGGTTTGAAATCCTGCAGTGCCCGCAAGGTCCCCCTGCTGAAGAAAGCACATGTGCAGGCCCGGCTGATGTTTGCCAATGAACACCTGGATGATTCTGTTAGTGATTGGGAGAAGGTGCTGTGATCAGATGAGACAAAAATTGAGATCTTTGGCATTAACTCAACTCGCCATGTTTGAAGGAAGAGAAATGCTGCCTATGACCCAAAGAACACCATTCCCACTGTCAAGCATGGAGGTGTAAACATTATGTTTTGGGGGTGTTTCTCTGCTAAAGACACAGGACTACTTCACTGCATCAATGGGAGAATGGATGGAGCCATGTACCATACAATCCTGAGTGACAACCTCCTTACCTCCGCCAGGACATTAAAAATTGGTTATGGCTGTGTCTTCCAGCAAGAAAATGACCCAAACCATACAGACAAGGCAACAAAGGATTGGCTCAAAAAGAAGCACATTAAGGTCATGGAGTGGCCTAGCCAGTCTCCAGACCTTAATCCCATAGAAAACATATGGAGGGAGTTGAAGCTCCGAGTTGCCAAGCGACAGCCTCAAAATCTTAATGATTTAGAGATGATCTGCAAAGAGGAGTGGAGCAAAATTCCTCCTGACATGTGTGCAAACCTCATCATCAACTGCAAACAACGTCTGACTGCTAATGTGACTGTATTAGCAAAGTTAGCATTAAATAAGAAGAGGATCAGGATACCCAGCAGAACAAAGGCTTTCAGTAGAGGAGTGTGATGATTTTTGTCGGGGGCAGTGACCAATCCTCTAATGTCATATTAGTGAAAATATGGCTGTGTGTAGCAGTCAGGTTCATGAAGTGAGGAAGGTAATGGAAACCAGTGAGTGGTCACAGACTGAAAATAACATGGTGGGGGAAGCAAAAGCTGCAACAGAGTATTTCAGACGAGGAGTGTGTTGATCTTGTGGGGGGCAGTGACCTTTCTTCTAATGTGACTGTATCAGCAGGGTGAGAAATACATAGGAAGCGTCAGAGTGTTGGTGTGAGGAGCAGGGTGGAAACAAGTGAAGGTTAGACAACGATGGTTACAATATGGGAGGAGCATGATCCCCAAGCAGCACAGAGGATTTCAGCAATGGACTGTTCTCGCCCTGTGGAGGGCAATGGCTTGTTCATTCACTCAATGATGGTATTGTGGGTCACTGACTATCTTGTCCTGGGGTCAGCTGGTTTACCAGCAGCACAGAGTATTTCAGTTTTTTACTGATACTAATTTAGTGATGATTTGAGCGAAAACGAGTTTCCATTTATTAGCTTGACAACTCTGAACTGACCCCCATCTTCGTAAGCTGTCATATCAGAAGCGTCCGAGCGCCCCGCTGATGATTATAATGCTGATATTTGCATAAAGCTCTCAATGTGTCAATCATTGTGGGATCATTTACATAATTAGCATAGGAAGGCAATCTTATAACTAAACACATGGACGATCTCTGACATTTCTCGAATGTTTCAATCCACAGAGAGACATCAAATAATAAAAGATCCATAATGGATGAATGTATTATAATCTCCGAGAACGACATGATCGCTGTTTACTGGTTCTGATTGATTTCCCCATTTGCCCATTATTCCCCGCACTTCCTTCTATCCTTCACATTGACATTTTTCCCCAACACTGCAGCACACCGTGTGGCCAGACTGGGTAGTGCAAAAAAAATATATATTTTTTTAATTTCCTTTTTTTTTGCAACTTTTTGAATTTTTTAATAAGTTTCATTAAGACGTGTGATTGGTACATCGAAGATTGAATACATTTTACCGACAAAAAAAAACAAAAAACAGAACAAAATAAGACCTAGATGAAAAAGTCATAATAACAGACATTATATTGCAATTTATTCTCTACTGTGGAATGTTCTCTGCATTACCGAGTATTTTTCCCATAACATCATAAAAAATAGGTTTTTTTTCAAGTAGCGCAGTCATTTCATTTACAATCTTCCAGCTCTCTATAAAAGTGTCCGCGGCTTGAGAGATGACTGTGTTTTTTCCGCCATCATTTCTGTTGTTCTCTGTAATGAAGGAAACCGCTGTAGCCATCATTTATCATCCTAAATATAAGAGTTTCCAGTAAAATCAGACCTTATCTAAGGGCCGGGGTGTTAGCAAAGCACAAAACAAGGGGGCACAATGTAAGGGTGGGTGCAGCTGACTATAGAAGCTGGTTACAAGGGGAGAAAAGCTGCTGTTTTCTGCCCAAAACCGAGCAACATGTCCACAGGATAATGGATTATTCCAATAGAGCTAAGCTGCAATACCAGACACCATCTGTGGGCAGGGGTGGCGTACCCGACAGAGGGAAGCACCATTGTTTGTCCAATCTTGAATAACCTCTATAATTCACTCACTATACGAATGCCTGTAAGTAATGAACACGGATCTAAGTAAATAATCAGGGATTAAACACAGGAAGTTACAGGGCTTTATGGCAGAAGGAATAGGAAGGCAGATGTTGGCTACAGCCACTGTAAATGCAGAATAATGGAGGAAGGAAGGGAGAGGACGGAAGAAAGAAAGAAAGAAAGAAAGAAAGAAAGAAAGAAAGAAAGAAAGAGAGAAAGAAAGAAAGAAAGAAAGAAAGAAAGAAAGAAAGAAAGAAAGAAAGAGAAAAAAAGAAAGGAAGACAGAAGGAAAGAAAGAAAGAAGGAAAAAAGAAAGAAAGAGAAGGAAAAAAGAAAGAAAGAAGGAAAAAAAAGAAAAGAAAAGCAAGAAGGAAAGAAAGAAAAAAAGGAAGGAAAAAGAAGGAAAGAAAGATAAAGAAAGAAGGAAAGAAAGAAGGAAAGAAAGAAGGAAAGAAAGAAAAGGAGAAAGAAATAAAAAAGAAAAGAAAAAAGGAAAGAAAGAATGAAGGAAGGAAAAAAGAAACAAAGAGAGAAAGAAAGAGAAGGAAAAAAGAAACAAAGAAAAAAAAAACAAGAAGGAAAGAAAGAAGGAAAGAAAAAAAAAGGAAGGAAAAAGAAGGAAAGAAAGATAAAGAAAGAAGGAAGGAAAGAAAAAGAGAAAGAAATAAAAAAGAAAGAAAGAAAGAAAGAAGGAAAGAAAGAAAGAAAGAAAGAAAGAAAGAAGGAAAGAAAGAAAGAAAGAAAGAAAGAAAGAAAGAAAGAAAGAAAAGGAAAAAAGAAAGAAAGAAAAGAAAAGCAATAAAGAAAGAAAGAAGGAAAGAAAGAAAAAAGGAAGGAAAAAGAAGGAAAGAAAGATTGATGCCTTCAGTGTGAATGTACAATTTTCATAGTCATGAAAATACAGAAAAATCTTTAAATGAGAAGGTGTGTCCAAACTTTTGGTCTGTACTGTATATATATATACTTTTTCTTTTTGACAAATTTTGTCCAGCATATAAAAGTTATGAAACTTTGAAAATATATTTGTCCTCACTGTTATGAAAAATATATATATACGTGGCTGCCAAACCGCATCTTTTCGCCAGTCCATTTGCCGGCCTTCAGCTGCACGGATATCAGAGGGTAGTCATGTGGAGTACAGACCCCGGATTTACATAAATATCTCCCAACAGAGTATCTCAAAATCATATTTTTCTTCCAGAAACAGTCCTGTCATGACGATCATCTCTACATATCAGGATATGATAACTCAAGAGTAAAGCTGAAGGGGTGATCCAGGAGTGTTACATTTTTTCACTATGAGCCGAAGAGCTAACCGGTAGGCAGCTGTTGACTATCTTGCTATTGAGCCCCATGCCAATCCCTGCCGGCACAGAGTTGCCACAGAACCCTTCTACCGGCGATCCATCGGCTTCTCCTGACGTCACATCGACAAAGCAGCGTCTTCTCATCTGCTCTGCTTTGTCATGCTAACTGATGACCAGATCTCCACTGCCCAACTGCGGGGAGCCGGATGTCAATCAGCAGGATGTTTACAGTCACACCCCATCAACAGAGCAGCCTGGTAGAAGAAGAGCTGCTCTGTTGATGTGGAGCAGCAGAATCACTGGCAGGAAAGGTAAATGGCCAATATGAATCGGCACCAGGTTGACCGGACAGGTAGTTGCCTCTGTTAGAAACTGCCTGACTATTAGTTTTTAGACCCATATAAAAAAAATGAAATGTCCTGGACAAACCCTTTAAGGATCATCACATCTGTATGAGTTGAGGAGCATGTTGGTTTTGTCAGACATCAGCGTTGAGAAGCATTAGGTTATTTTTCAGCCACGGTGTGAAATGAGTAAGGTGTGCGGCAGCGCTTGATGGACTGGAATCAGCAAACGGAGGTAATAGGTTAGTATTGAGCTAAGTGTGTGAAATGTGGGGTTTCTATGGAATTGGAAATGAGAAATACTAGATCCTAGGAAGTGTTGAATCAATGGTGGGAAGTTATGGGTGAGTGGTAGATTGTGCTGAAGTAAGATTTTATGAAAATGTGAAGAACTATTAAATAAGATCTGTCACTTGCTAAAAAAAAAGAGTTAAATACTCTGTAAAAATCACTGAGCTGCCCTGATTCTATCGCTTTTTTCTGTTTTGTGCTGCGTCACTCCATTGCAGAGATATTCACATTTATTGATTTTGGAGCGCAGTATGTGAAATCTCTGCTTGTACTGCAACTGGGCGTTTCATCAGAGTCTTCTCTTAGTGGTGTGTGCTTTCACCACTCCTTCACAGACACTGCCAATAACAGAGACTGCTAGATAAGTTGCCAATCTGTGATTGGTAGAATCTAGGAGGGAGGGTCAACAGCACACACTCCTAAGAGAAGACTCTGAAGAAATGTGAATATCTCTGCAATGGAGCGACATAGCCCCAAACGGGAAAAAGGTGTCAGAATCAAGAAGGCTCACGGATTTTTTTTAACACATCTTTTTGAGCAAGAGATCAGACCCCTTTTAAGTTTTAGGGTATAGTTTCTAGAGATGGGAAATGTTGAGTCTTTATGGAATTAGCCATCGGAAGTGTTGGGTAATATTAGATTAGTGTTGAGTCAGTAGTGGCAAGTGATGTATGAATGTAGGGTTGGCAGATGGGGTTCTGGGTTAAGTTTAAGTCCCAATTGAGAAAATTTGGCTTAGGTTAAACAAGTTTAGAGAAATGTTTTTTTGTGTTGAGTGTTTTATCAGAGATAGGAAGGGGTAACGGCTTTAGGTTGAGCCTTGAGTTGAAATATTTGGGTCAGTTTACAGTTAGTAGTGGGAAGTGTTGGGTCAATGTTGGGTTATTGTTAGGTCAATGGTGGGATGAGTGTTGGGTTGGAAAAAGAATTCTGGATTGAGGGGTCAAAAAAGTAAGAAGCTTGGGTCAGTGGTGGGAAATGATAGAGTGTTGTGTATACTGACTATCTAATGTTCCAGCTCTCCCTTGAAGACATGTTGGGGAAAAGAAGGATGGGAATGGTTTCAACTTGTCCAGTCCTTCTTTTCTTATAGGAGATAAGTCACCACCCGAGTTGTACATGTGTATGAGGAGCCTAAGGGACAAAACTACGTTTTGAGTTCAGCTACTCTTCAGAAATCTGTAAGTGTTGGGTCAGCAGCGAACAGTAATGGGTGGAGGGGACAATGGGAATTTCTGGTTTCATTGAGAAATGAGAGGTTGGTAGGAAGTGATGGGTTAATATTGAGTTACTGCTTGTTGGAGGACGATGGTGACAGGCAGCGCCCGGTCATGGTCCAACCCTCATTGGCACCTGTTGGTCGAGTGTTGATCTGACAAACAGCAGAACTTGGTGCTGAATGACTGGTGGATTCTACATCAATAAGAGAATCATTGATCATTATTGAAAGCAAAATTCTAATTAAATAATAATGAAGGTGGAAGAAATCCCCCGAGATCTACCGTCGTATGATGGAGTCATTAACCACTTCTGCTGCACAGAGAGGAACGAGCCATAAGACAGGTACAATATATCAGCAATGAAACCCATCGCAGACACCGAGCTCCGCGGTCTGTCGTCTACTTTATAACATCATTTTCCTCACTGCAGGGGAAAATGACTAAATATCAGCGGTAGGTGAATCTCATTGCACTGATATCAGTCAGGTCACTGCAGCGCCAGAGAGACTAAAGATTCATTTACACAGAACACGTGATCGTCTACATCGCCGCCCCGAGACTGAGAGAGAGAGACAGAGAGAGAGAGAGAGAGAGAGAGATAGACAGAGAGAGAGAGATAGACAGAGAGAGAGAGAGATAGACAGAGAGAGATAGAGATAGACAGAGAGAGATAGACAGAGAGAGAGAGATAGAGAGAGATAGACAGATAGAGATAGACAGAGAGATAGAGAGAGAGATAGACAGATAGAGATAGACAGAGAGAGAGAGATAGACAGATAGAGATAGACAGAGAGAGAGAGATAGAGAGAGATAGACAGATAGAGATAGACAGAGAGAGAGAGATAGAGAGAGATAGACAGATAGAGATAGACAGAGAGAGAGATAGAGAGAGATAGACAGAGAGAGAGAGAGAGAGATAGACAGATAGAGAGAGAGAGAGAGATATAGACAGAGAGAGAGAGAGATATAGACAGAGAGAGATAGACAGATAGAGATATAGACAGATAGAGATAGAGAGAGATAGAGATATAGACAGAGAGAGATAGACAGATAGACAGATAGAGAGAGAGAGAGAGATATAGACAGATAGATAGACAGAGAGAGATAGAGAGAGAGATAGACAGATAGAGATAGAGAGAGACAGACAGAGATATAGACAGAGAGAGATAGAGAGAGAGATAGACAGATAGAGATAGAGAGAGATAGACAGAGATATAGACAGAGAGAGATAGAGAGAGAGACAGAGATAGACAGAGAGAGAGAGATAGACAGATAGAGATAGACAGAGAGAGAGAGAGATAGACAGAGAGATAGAGAGAGAGAGATAGACAGAGAGAGACAGAGAGAGATAGAGAGAGAGAGATAGAGATATAGACAGAGAGAGATAGACAGAGAGATAGAGAGATATAGTGAGGTCTGGGGCCCAGTCTCATACCCAAACTGGTCAAAGTGGGACGCTGGGCCGACAGAAATATTCCACCTAGAGTT